>NW_021194863.1:0-4443 GCF_002162155.2 Triticum dicoccoides
TGCCCAACGTCACATGGCCATCAGGTACATTCAATGATTCCGTCAAAGGGTGGCAACAACAGTGGTTCTATGTCACAGAGCCACGCGACGTAAAATGGGCCGCGGCTCCTGAATTTCGATCTGGAGCTCCATTGCGGCTTACGTACTGGCCCAAGAAGGGCTTGAACTGATCTTCGCCAGACGAGCTGGCGGTGCTCCATGCACGGATCAAGGGTATGGAAGACAAGAACATCAAACTTGTCAACATAGTCCAGGTGATGTTAGTTCGCCAGATTCTCCCTTGTCAACACAGGGCTTGCAATTTATGGGAATTCGACCCGGCCAAGCACCAGACCCTACTAGGGTTCTTCGACTCATCACACGAAGACATCTAGAAGGTGCTCTTTAAGTCCGGCAAATCGTGGCCGGATTCAGCCGAGGACCACAAGTACCAATTGTCTCGATCCGCGGGTTCGGTAAGTCTTCGTATGTGGGCAAGTCATATGCTTTATCTACATAATCCAAGGGAAACGCTTAATGTATTTTCCAACAACTCTCCTAGGGCTGGACGAAGAAGGCAGGGCGGATCCACTGCCCGGCCCCGCTACCAGAAGAACAAGCCGGCCCACTTCTGACGAAGATGCTGGTCCCGACGCCTTACAAGGCGCCGAAGAAGAAAGCCAAAGAAGAGACCAAAGAGACTAGGGGCGGCCTTCATAGCCAGGGTACTTCGGACATAGTATCTGAGGACTCCGAGGCCCGCTCTTCCTCCAAAGAAAATGAGGAAGAGGAGGAAAGCCGATCCCCCCAGCGAGGAGGAGAAAGAAAAGGACGGCCTCCACACACCTGGAGGCCGAATCGCCTAAGAAGGGGAACCCCCCCTTTCCGGATGAATCCGCCACCGCCACCGACAGCAGCCCGGAGTGGGATCCCAGGGTCCAGCCCCTGGTCAAATCGTGAGTATATAAAACCCGGACACGCTTGAATATCCAGACTCACTATCATATATCGTTTAACACATTGAGTCACGCCTTTTTTGCAGTCTGGCCCGATCCCGCGCCGAGCAATCCTCATCGGAGGATTCACTGGGTTTGGACGCTATGGACAGCGGGACTCCCCCGACGCCCCCCTCCCCAAAATGAGTGGACGACACCAAGGTATCGTCCCAAAAGGGACCCAGGCCAAGGAGGGACTATGGAGACCGTCAAGGCGGCGCTAGAGGGTCAAACCTCGGCGGCCAGACACACGGGGGAAAAAGCCCCCATGGACACCGATGACGGGGGCTATCTTGCATTTGGCCCCCAGTCGGACACAGTTCTGGAGACCAATACAGGTCCATAATCAGGCAGGCAACCTCCTTCGATAGAAGGGGGGGCGCCTGTTCCACCGGCAACCTCTGCCCAACAAGAGGTGCCGCATACCTTATCAGAAGCGCTGAAGAACGCTTCCATCATTGAAGAACACCGTGCCCTTTTGGGTGCGGTGATTGAGAAGATTCAGTCTGCCGAAAGCGGGATGACTGAAGCCTGCATCAGCCTTATAACGGGCTTTGAGATAATTTGAAAGGTTTCAAAGAGTGTCATATTATAGATAGTAGCCCCTGATACACTGTTCGGTGTTCAGAAGAAAAAACTGGACAGAGGGTCAAATATATGTTCATAGGAGACTTACCTTGTAGTACCTCTCCCTCTTTTGTTTTTCTAAGCAGGCGTCTGTAGTGACTGCCACCTCTCGTACTGCGGAAGTATCCGGACTGAAGCAGAGTCTGGAGCAGGCCGAAGTAGAACTCGGCCAAGTGAAGAAGCAGTTGAAGGATAACCAAGGTATGCAAAAAACCTTGTTTGCATTCAGTACGAATGAATAATTGAGTATGACGAACAATTTCATGATGTGCTCTAGGAGCGACGGCCAAAGTCGAGGCTCTTAGGAAGGCAGTGGCCGAGGCCAAGAAGAAGGCGGCCAAAGAGCAGGCCCTTCATGAAAAGCACGAGGTCGGGGTTATTGAAGTTCAGCAAGAGCTCAAAGAGGCTGCGAAGAAGTGCGAGATCTTGGAGCAGAGTTTAAGGGAGAAAGAATCCGAACTCACGAAGGCTCGTCAAGCCGCACACGATGCCTGAGGCGAAGCCGAAGGCGACCTTCAGGAAATCCAGGAGGCCAGAAAGATCGCGGCGGGTAAGGATTTTTCTATACAAAGCAAATATTTAAAGGAAGAAAATCATGTTACTAATCCGAATTCGGATTTCTCCAGGGGTGTTTGCCAAACTGCCGTGCAGCGTACCTGACGCCGCACAATTTTATCGTGCCGGAGAAAGGAGCTCTACGGAGAAGATGTTCTGGTCGCAATATCTGGCGCCAGAGCATCCAGTGCCCTTTGCCGATCAACTGAAACATTTATCGAGCTGCATAGGGCGGCTGAACTAGCCATGAAAGATTTAATTATCCGGCTATGGCCCGCCGAGGCGATTCCCAGCAGCTACTTCGGGCTCGTGAAGCGGCTTGTAAGTGCCTGCCCTCGACTTGAAGTCATCAAGCGGTCGGTCTGTATGGAAGGTGCGTGAATGGCCTTCGCCCATGCCAAAAGTGCACTGGGGGAAGATGGATGCCAAAAAGCTCATGACCGAAGGACCGCCTGTGGGGAAGGATCACTGCAAGCCCGAGTTATATTATGACAGTGTCCTGAAAGGATCCCGCCTTGTAGCGGAGCAATGTGCCAAGGATATTATATTCCCATGAATATATTAATGTTGTCCTTTGTAATGTTGGACAAGGTCGTTTATATAATATAACGCCTGTTATATGGAAAAATTTACCTCCTGTGCGACCGTTTTATATATTAATCCTGAGAGTTGGCCAGTCATCGGCTTCTTCCCCCACGTAGGAAGTACGGGGTTGTTCGGGATAAACCTGAACACTCTTACCCCAATTTTGGATCCTTGAAGGAGGTGTTCATCGCAACGAACCAGGCAATCAGACTATAATGCTTTATCACCCTCACTTAGCCATAGCAGTTTGACAAAAGAAAGGTAGGCGCAGCCCCTGGTGTTTGGAAGACCGCACTAGGGGCTATATAAGCACCTGATTGGAAGAAAAGAGCCGATCCGACGCATGCTGCATTAGTTATCGCATAATGCAGAAGAAATCCTTAAAGATTTTGTAACCTCTCGAACAGCTGACCAGGTCTCGCCGCATCATGACAGTCAGTTTTCAGCTTTCTCTACTGAGGTGCTCGTCCGGAAGAACTTGGACATAATCATAGTATTTCTCCCTTTACTATCCTAGCCGATATAGCGGAACGTAGGGTAGCAAGCACAGGAGCCGGGCAACCCAACTATTGACCCAAGACATGATTTGGAGCCGATGCATATGATGCTATAAGTTCGGGGTGCCGAACGACCGTGAGGGTGTTCGGACTTTGTTGTCGTATTATGGGTACAATGAGGCCCTGGCATATTAAGGCGCACCGTAGTGTACGACTGCCGCTTGACAAAAAATACCAATAAGAAAGAGCAGCAAGTAATCATCATATAAATCCACATGTTGTAATTGAATAATACATCGAGGCATACGAATACAAGTAGTGCGATAAAAAGAAATATGACTTCGGAACCTGCTGAGACCAGGGGGCTGTGTGCGGATCCGTTGAGTAATCGGATGATCAAGGGTAATATCTAAGGATTCCCTTATGTGTTCGAGCTGTTTCCCTCCTTGGTATGTTCGTTCCCTCATGGGTCCGGTCGCCGTGTTGCCAGTGATGGCCCAGACAAAAGTGGACTTGCAAAGAAAATGCAAAAAATGTTTGTGTGCCACGGAGCGGTTAAGCCGCATTGTGGGGCCTAACCTAGCTTTGCCTCCGCCTATCACCGAAGAGGTTAATTGAGCTCTTAACGAGTTGGGCTATCCTGTCGCGGAGTAGTTCGGACTCTTTTGACAGTGTCCAGGAGCCTGGCTGTCGAATGAAGGTTCGATTGAAAAATGCCACTCTACACCTCTACTGCTAAGGCGGTGGTGTGCTCTTCGTTATGGAGGGAGCATTCGGCTTTGCCATTGACTGTTATGACACCGTGTGGACCGGGCATCTTGAGCTTAAGATAAGCGTAGTGTGGCACCACGTTGAATCGAACAAACGTGGTTCGTCCGAGCAGTGCGTGATAGCTGCTGCGAAAAGGGACGATATCAATGATTAACTCTTCGTTGCGGTAATTATCCGGTGGTCCGAAGACTACTTCCAGAGTGATGGAGCCCGTACAGCGGGCCTCCCCACCTGGTATAACACCTTTAAAAGTGGTTTTAGTGGGTTTGATCTTTGAAGGATCGATACCCATCTTGCGCACTGTATCCTAATAAAGCAGGTTCAGACTGCTGCCTCTGTCCATAAGGACTCGTGTGAGGTGGAATCCGTCAATTATTGGGTCAAAGACTAATGCGGGTGAGCCGTCCTGACGGATATTGGTCGGATGATCCTTG
>NW_021194864.1:0-930 GCF_002162155.2 Triticum dicoccoides
CTGAGATCTGTATGTGTGATTTAAGATACAGCTACTACCATGCATTGGGCCCTGAAATATGACCCCGCTCGACTTCTTATTCACCCTAGCTCTCTGTCCAGGAGTTGCAAGTAGTTTCTGGTGTTTGTAGCCTACTGGAGGCCGTGGACAGCGCTGACCGTAGGGGTGGGCTGTGATGCGGTAGGTACGTGGCACGGTGTACCGAATACCCGTTAGGTATCTCGGGAACCCTGTTCACATCGTTCGGGGCCGTATGGGAAACCTCGGCCGGACTCCCTGCGGATGGAACCTGGATAGGCGATAAACCTGGACTAGAGACTTAGGTGTTTAGGTAGGTCGTGGTCTACACCCACGTCGGCTTTCGCTTGAAGTCTGCCGAGCACATGTCGTGTGCAGACGCTAAGTGGTGGAAACATGTATGAAGAAGTACACCCCTGCAGGGTTATCATGATCTGTTCGAATAGCCGCGTCCACGGTAAAGGACTACTTGGTTGCCTATACAGTTCATAGACAAGTAAATGGAAACTACTAAAAGCTTCAAGATAAGTGTGAGTGCCGAGGATGGCTCTTCCGTAGGAAGACGGAGGTGGATCCTCGGTAGTGTATTGAAGTGGTGAGTAGTGGACTCGTGTGCGCAAAACCATTTCAAGTTGGAGTCTCGTAGGTTAGCCTAGCCAAGAGTCAAAGCTGGCTTGCTGCAATAACTCCACCAACCCTTCTTGATAATATGCATGTATGTAGGATCTGATGTAAGTCTTGCTGAGTACCTTTGTACTCATGTTGCTATAATTTACATTTTTACAGAAGACGCTGCAACCCCTTCTGATGGGTTCTACGTAGACGTTGACATCAATGAGTAGGCTAAGGCCCAGGTGGTGATCCTGAGCTTGTGAAGGACCACGTAGTATAGCTAGGCTTTCCAAGCCTCTT
>NW_021194865.1:0-1325 GCF_002162155.2 Triticum dicoccoides
GAGGATAAGGACCGTGAAAATCGGGCCTTAAGGCTAGAGCTCTTCAACACCCGTGCTGACCACTGGGCCACTTTGACTCGGTTCGCACCGGCGGTGCAAGCTGGATATTCAGATATGCGCGATCTCTATCCTGTGAGATCTGCTCTGCCAGACGTGATGGTTTGGCGTGATGTAGGAGGCATCACCCCACCTCGCGGTCCCCGCAGGCCACCGTTTGTTGGTCCAAGGCCTCATCCTAGCCCCTATGGTCCACAAGCTCCGCGAGACCGTCTGTTTCCGGATGAACATGTTGAGCTTCCAGGCTATGGAGGTGACTTCTACGAGGACTATTACGGATCGGTCTGAGTTAGTGGTGGTATCACTAGTTTGCACTAGCTGTGTCGTCTATCGCCCCGCGTGACTCGTGGGATATGACCTAGTTTGTACTCCTTCCGGAGGTGTAGAAAAATAATGTATAGGAGCTTGGAATGCCTCCGATGAGATGTAATCCTCTTTTCACCGTAATAGTACTTTGTTTGGTCTTGTACTAAACCCTGTATGGTGTGTATGACGATGGAATAAAAGAAGCCGTTTCTGTATCTACCATGTCATACGGATGATCATCTTGCATTCCGAGTTATTTCTTACATTATGAATCCTATGTCGGAATTTTACCATCCTGACTAAATCATTGTCTTGTTTACCTAGGATGGTCAACACGCGCGCTAACCCTGCTTCTCAGGAGCAGGCCGAAGGCAGTGAAGCCAGGGATGTAAATCTGCCTCATCCTCCTTCACTAGCCGAGGTGATGATGGAAGCTGAGAGAAACAAGCGGGAGACCAACCGTTTGTTGGAGCGTATTGAACAGAATACAGCACACCATCAGAGGGCTAACGTGGTGTCACTCATTGATTTTATCAAATTGCATCCACCCACGTTCCACCACTCCGTCGAGCCTCTCGACGCTGATGACTGGCTTCGCAGTATCTCTCATAAACTGCGTTCCGCGCTGGTAGCGGAGGCTGACAAGGTCACCTTTGCTGCATATCATCTTGAAGGCCCCGCCAGTCTATGGTGGGAGAATTATGGAGCTATGCGCCCAGCGGGCCATGTCACTACTTGGGCTGAGTTCAGCGAGGCTTTCCGTGAACATCACATTCCGGAGGGTCTCATGGACCGTAAACGTGAAGAATTTTGCAGTTTCACCCAAGGCCGACTTTCTGTGGATGCCTATAGCAGGGAGTTTGGTAATCTCGCCCGATATGCAACTGAGGAAGTGTCTACTGACGCCAAGAAGCAAGCAAGGTTCCGTAAGGGCCTTAGTCCTGAGCTTCGCCGCGACCTCC
>NW_021194866.1:0-995 GCF_002162155.2 Triticum dicoccoides
AGCACAAACTGGGATACAGATCGAAAGAGGCGCAGGCCTCCTGCCTGGGATCCTCCTAAACTACTCCAGGTCGTCGTCAGCGGGCAGCACGTAGTAGTAGGCACCTCCAATGTAGTAGTCGTCGTCGACGCTGGCTCCTGGCTCCTGAACTCCAGCATCTGGTTGCGACAACCAGAAAGAAAGGAAAGGGGAAAAAAGGGGGGAGAAAGCAACCGTGAGTACTCATCCAAAGTACTCGCAAGCAAGGAACTACACTACATATGCATGGGTATATGTGTAAAGGGCCATATCAGTGGACTGAACTGCAGAATGCCAGAATAAGGGGGGGATAGCTAGTCTTATCGAAGACTACGCTTCTGGTCACCTTCGTCTTGCAACAGGCAGAAGAGGGTAGGTCGAAGTCCTCCAAGTAGCATCGCATAGCATATCCTACCCGGCGATCCTCCCCTCGTATCCCTAAGGGAGAGCGACCACCGGTTGTATTTGGCACTTGGAAGGGTGTGTTTTATTAAGTATCCGGTTCTAGTTGTCATAAGGTCAAGGTACAACTCCAAGTCGTCCTGTTAAAGAAGATCACGGCTATTCGAATAGATTAACTTCCCTGCAGGGGTGCACCACATAACCCAACACGCTTGATCCCATTTGGCCGGACACACTTTCCTGGGTCATGCCCGGCCTCGGAAGATCAACACGTCGCAGCCCCACCTAGGCAAAACAGAGAGGCCAGCACGCCGGTCTAAACCTAAGCGCACAGGGGTCTGGGCCCATCGCCCATAGCACACCTGCACGTTGCGTGGGCGGCCGGAAGCAGAACTAGCCCCCTTAATACAAGAGCAGGCTTACGTTCCAATCCGGCGCGCGCCGCTCCGTCGCTGACGTCTGAAGTGCTTCGGCTGATACCACGACGCCGGGATACCCATAACTACTCCCACGTAGATGGTTAGTGCGTATAGGCTCGTAGCCGACTCAGATCAAATACCAAGATCTCGTTAAGC
>NW_021194867.1:0-1375 GCF_002162155.2 Triticum dicoccoides
GGCCCAAACTGCGATTGTTGATTACATACATGTAAGCGCACCTTGGGGTTCAACAACTATGGAAATCTCTTCGGGACCCCAAAATGGTGAGTAACAGTCCACGAAACGAGTCAGAATCGACAAAAACCATGAGTGTTGATGACCGATACGTAAACGCACCCCGGGGTTTGTTAATCAAGGAAAGCACTCCGGGACCCCAAACCTGTGAGTAATAGTCCATGAAACGGGCCAGAATCGGCCAAAACCGCGAGTGCCACAAAACGATCCCGAATCGGCCGAAACTGCGAGTGTTGATGATCGACACGTAAACGCACCCCGGGGTTTGTTAATTGCGCAAGTCACACCGGGACCCCAAACAGTGAGTAATAGTCCACGAAACGGGCCAGAATCGGCCACAACTGTGAGTGTTCATGACCGGCACGTAAACGCATTTTGGGGTTCAACAACTATGGAAATTGCTTCGGGACCCCTAAATGTTGAGTAATAGTCCTCGAATCGCGTCAGAATTGGCCCAAACTGTGAGTGTTGACGACAGACACGCAAACGCACCCCGGGAATTGTCAATCATGGAAATCGCTCTGGGACGCCAAAATCGTGAATAATCATGCACGAAATGGACCAGAGTCGACCAACATTGTGTGTTGATGACTGACATGTAAACGCACCACGGAGTTCGTCAATCGTGGAAATCACTGCGGGACGCCCAAAACTAATTAATAGTGCAAGAAACGGGCCAAAATCGGCCCAAACTGCGATTGTTGATGATCGACACGTAAGCGCACCATGGGGTTCAACAACCATGGAAATCGCTTTGGGGCCCCAAAACGGTGAGTAATTGTCGACGAAACGGGCCAGAAGCGGCCCAAAATGCGAGTGTTGCTAACCGACACATAAACGCACCTCGGTGTTCGTCAATCATGGAAATCTCACGGGGACGCCAAAACAGAGTAATAGTCCAAGAAACGGGCCAGAATTGGCAAAAACTATGAATGTTGATGACAGACACGTAAGTGCACCTTGGAGTTCAACAACCATGGAAATCGCTCTGGGACCCCAAAGCGGCGAGTAATAGTGCACGAAACGGACCAGAATCGGCCAAAATTGTGAGTGTTGATGACCGAAACGTAAACGCACCACGGGGTTCGTAAATTGTGGAAATCACTCCAGGACCCCCGAAACTAAGTAATAGTCCAAGAAATGGGCCAAAAATTGGCCCAAACTGCGATTGTTGATTACATACATGTAAGCGCACCTTGGGGTTCAACAACTATGGAAATCTCTTCGGGACCCCAAAATGGTGAGTAACAGTCCACGAAACGAGTCAGAATCGACAAAAACCATGAGTGTTGATGACCGATACGTAAACGCACCCCGG
>NW_021194868.1:0-2032 GCF_002162155.2 Triticum dicoccoides
ACTCCACGGGATACTGTTCATCTCCACTGTCGACCTCCTCCAGCCTCCACGGGCTACTGTTCATCCACCGTGGAGCTCCTCCAGCCTCCACCGGCGACTGTTCATCCACGGGCTCATGTTCATCCAGCCTCCACCGCGCGCTACTCCACCGGCTACTGTTCAACCACCCCTCTCCATAGGCTCCTGTTCAACCACCCCTCCACGGGCTACTGTTCATCCACCCCTCCACAGTCTACTGTTCATCCAGTCCTCCATGGGGTAGTCCTGTTCATCCAGCCCTCCACGGGGTCCTGTTCATCCAGCCCCAAATGGCTCGATCGATCGGGGTCCTGTTCATCCAGAGGCAACACCACGGGGTCCTGTTCATCCACCCCCACCGCTTACTATTCATCCAACCCCCCCGGCAACGCTCACCATTCATCCAGAGGCAGCATCGATCGGCTTCAGTTAGCAGCAGTAGCGAAGGAATCGCTCGATCGCTCGGGTTCAGCAACGCATAGCCTGGAGTGCAATCGCTCGGGTTCAGTTAGGGCCCAATGCCTCACTCGGTTTCAGTTACAACCAACGCCTCGCACACACGTGCATATGTGTATGAGAGAAATGCGCATCGCTCGGCCCCCGACCACCCACCGTAACCGGGAACTCCCCGAAATTTTCCTTGCCCTCGCTTCTACCATGGTTTTTTCCGTCATGGACAGCCCAAAGAATGTCATGCAACTGCGTCTCCGGCCCACCCAGGACGAAAAGCCCATTTTCTGTCATGATTTTTTGTCATAAAAGTAGGAGCCCACCACATCTATGATGATACTGGGGTTTGACACAACTATCGTCTTAGAAGTGTCATAAGTATGACAGAAAAAAATCGTTCAGCCCAAAATGTCACGGATGTGTATTTTTTTTGTAGTGTCGGTGCGACAGGACGGCCGCACCGCCACTCCATCGCTGACTCCCGCTGGTTCGTCGTCTCACGCTCGTCGCACTCCCATGGACGCACGGGCCGCGCTCCTCATGGCGCACGAGCTCCTGCGCTACCGCCCGGTTGATGACCTCTACGAGGGCTGGCTCGACCGCATCGCCAAGCTTGTCAGCGCCGCAGGGGGCTCCCTTACGCCGTCCCTCTCACTGCCTCACCCTACGCCAGCTACGGGCGACGTAGCTCACGGAGCACCTCCACCAACTCTGCACCAAGACGGTGCCCTGGTGCGACCCACCGCGTCCGGCGCCCGCGCGTGAAGAAAGAAGCTGTCAAGAAGTCCCGTGACCGCAAGAGAACGCTCCGCCACTCCTCGCACCGCCGCGCCAGGATCGTTTGCCGCGGCAAGGCCCCGCGCTGCTTGCCGTAGTGGCGTGTGGGCGCCAAGACCAAGCTCCACCTCCAAGACGGGCCCTGGTGACCACGGCCGGCTACCGCGCCTTCACCCCTAAGCTGCGTAGTGTCGCCTGGCCGGGAAAGTTCAAGCCGGATCTGCCTCCTCGCTACGACGGCACCCCTGACTCCGCGGAGTTCCTGTAGCTCTACGAGCTGAGCATCGATGCGGCCAACAACGACGAGAAAGTCATGGCGAACTGGTTCCCATGGCGCTCAAAGACGACGCTCATTCGTGGCTCCTGAACCTGCCTCCAGGCTCAATCTCCTCCTGGGACGAGATGCGCGACCGCTTTGTTGCCAACTTCCAGGGCACTCGCGACCGCCCACCAGCCGCGGGTGACCTACGTCGCGTCAAGCAACAACCAGGAGAGACCCTCCAAAAGTACATCCAGCGCTTCAACAACGTTCGTCTCAAGATCCCCAAGGTGACGGACGATGCCATGATCTCCGCGTCCTTTGATGGCGTCTGTGATGTCAAGATGAAGGAGGAGCTCGCTATCCACGAGGAGCTATGCACGTCCCTGGAGCTGTTCAACCTGGAGACCAAGTGCGCAAGAGCTGAGGAAGGGCGCCTCTCCCTCCTCGAGCTCCCGGCTGCGGACCCGGAGGAGAAGAAAGCCAAGGCCAAGGACGTGAAGCGCAAGGGAGTAGCCGTGCTCGCGG
>NW_021194869.1:0-1073 GCF_002162155.2 Triticum dicoccoides
TCGGAGTACTGCTGCACCAACTACACCACGCCGTCGTGCTGCCGTTGGAGCAATCTTCCTCAACCTCTCCTTCCCCTTGCTGGATCAAGAAGGAGGAGACGTCTCCCGTCCCGTACGTGTGTTGAACGCGGAGGTGCTGTCCGTTCAGCACTTGGACATCGGTGATCCGAATCACGTTCGAGTACGACTCCATCATCACCATCCCCTTGGCTAGCTTCCGCTCGTGATCTACAAGTGGTATGTAGATGCAAACTCTCTCCCTTGACTCGTTGCTTAGATGAACTCATAGATGGATCTTGGTGAAACCGTAGGAAAAATTTTAATTTTCTGCAACGTTCCCCAACAGTGGCATCATGAGCTAGGTCTATGCGTAGTTCTCTTTGCACGAGTAGAACACAATTTTATTGTGGGCGTGGATTTTGTCATCTTACTTGCCTCTACTAGTCTTTTCTTGCTTCGGCGGTATTGTGGGATGAAGCGGCCCGGACCAACCTTACACGTATGCTTACGTGAGACCGGTTCCACCGACTGACATGCACTAGTTGCATAAGGTGGCTGGCGGGTGTCTGTCTCTCCCACTTTAGTTGGAGCGGATTCGATGAAAAGGGCCCTTATGAAGGGTAAATGGAAGTTGACAAAATCACGTTGTGGTTATTCGTAAGTAAGAAAACGTTCTTGCTAGAACCCAATTGCAGCCACGTAAAAGATGCAACAACAATTAGAGGACGTCTAACTTGTTTTTGCAGCGATTGATCATGTGATGTGATATGGCCAGAAGTTGTGATGAATGATGAATTGTGATGTATGAGATCATGTTCTTTGTAATAGGATTCACGACTTGCATGTCGATGAGTATGACAACCGGCAGGAGCCATAGGAGTTGTCTTTATTTTTTGTATGACCTGCGTGTCATTGAAGAACGCCATGTAACTCACTTTACTTTATTGCTAAACGCGTTAGCCATAGAAGTAGAAGTAGTCGTTGGCGTGACAACTTCATGAAGACACGATGATGGAGATCATGATGATGGAGATCATGGTGTCAAGCCGGTGACAAGATGATCATGGAGCCCC
>NW_021194870.1:0-910 GCF_002162155.2 Triticum dicoccoides
TAAAATTTATGCAACTAAAATTATCAAAGTATTTTCTGTTCAAAACATTAAACGAAAAAAGAATTTTCATAAGAAATTTTTTCTTAGAAATTTTAATAGAAAAAAGAATTATCATAAAGAATTTTTTGTTAGAAACTAAAATAACAAAATATGTTTTTGAATATAATGATAAAACACAGTAATATCAAATAGCAGGAAAAATAATCACTCAAAAATCTATTTTTATAGTAAAGCTATTCAAAAACTAGTGATTCACACAAATTTCCAAAGATTGAAATTTAAACTACTGAAATTAGAAAACAAATGGCACTAACAGAAAGTTTATAATTTTTATTACCTAAAAGCAAAAAAGAATCACTGAAAAACTAGTAAGTATTTTGCTGTAAGTAGAAACAAAATAAAATAAATAAAGCAAAAAAAAACAAAACAAAAAAAAGTGCCACCTAAAGGGTCACCACGGCCTGAATACGACTAGAAACCCAACAAAGGGCCAGGATTCAGGCTCGTAGTAGGCCCAGTAGGCCCACAGGCACATAGTGACAGATTAGGCCCGAAAGCCTGCAGTTGAGAGGAGCTTGAGAGGGTGGGCGCAGCAGCGCTTGTACACCACTCTCGAGCTCACTCAACTAGCGAGGCGGGACTAAACTTTGGCCGCGATCGCGCGCGATGGCCAGCTGATTGAACCCTCCGGACGAAGGACGCATTGACTACTCAGTGCGGGGTTCTTGTTAGGGACATGATCCTGATCAACATCGAGCTATGGAATGAGCCTAAGGATGAAGAGCTTCAAGTTTCTTTTGTCGAAGATAGACAAAAACATGATCTTTGGAAAATGCTGAAGGAAATTTCACCCTACCGGAAAATGAGGATCTGGAGAATCTAGTTATATAGCCATTGATCAAGTCCTTTT
>NW_021194871.1:0-3873 GCF_002162155.2 Triticum dicoccoides
CATAATTCAAGATTAGGTTTTGTCACTCCGATTGTCGGAGAGGTATCTCCGGGCCCTCTCGGTAATACTCATCACCTAAGCCTTGCAAGCATTGTAACTAATGAGTTAGTTATGAGATGATGTATTACAGAACGAGTAAAGAGACTTACCGGTAACGAGATTGAACTAGGTATTGGATACCGACGATCAAATCTCGGGCAAGTAACATACCGATGACAAAGGGAACAACGTATGTTTTTATGCTGTTTGACCGATAAAGATCTTCGTAGAATATGTAGGGATCAATATAGACATCCAGGTCCCGCTATTGGTTATTGACCGAGAATGGTTCTAGGTCATGTCTACATAGTTCTCGAACCCGTAGGGTCCGCACGCTTAACGTTACGATGACAGTTTCATTATGAGTTTACAAGTTTTGATGTACCGAAGTTTCTTCGGAGTCCCGGATGTGATCACGGACATGACGAGGAGTCTCGAAATGGCCGAGACATAAAGATTGATATATTGGAAGCCTATGTTTGGACATCGGAATGGTTCCGGGTGAAATCAGCATTTTACCGGAGTACCGGGAGGTTACCGGAAACCCCCGGGGGGTTATTGGGCCTACATGGGCCACGAGGAAGAAGAGGAAAGGAGCCAGGAGTGGGCCGCGCGCCCCTCCCCTCCTAGTCCGAATAGGACAAGGGAAGGGGGGCGGCGCCCCCCCTTCCTTCCCCACTTCCTCCTCTTTCCCCCCTTCTCCTACTCCTACTTGGAAAGAAGGGAGTCCTACTCCCGGTGGGAGTAGGACTCCCCCCTTGGCGCGCCCTCCTTGGCCGGCCACGTCCTCCCCCCTGGATCCTTTATATATGGGGGCGGGGGGGCACCCCATAGACACACAAGTTGATCTACGGATCGTTCCTTAGCCGTGTGCGGTGCCCCCCTCCACCATATTCCACCTCGGTCATATCATCGCGGAGTTTAGGAGAAGCCCTGCGCCGGTAGAACATCATCATCGTCACCACGCCGTCGTGCTGACGGAAATCATCTCCGGAGCTCGGCTGGATCGGAGGCCGGAGATCGTCATCGAGCTGAACGTGTGCTGAACTCGGAGGCCTCGTACGTTCGGTGCTTGGATCGGTCGGATTGTGAAGACGTACAACTACATCAACCACGTTGTGCTAACGCTTCCGCTTACGGTCTACGAGGGTACGTGGACGAACACTCTTCCCTCTCGTTGCTATGTCATCACCATGATCTTGCGTGTGCATAGGAAATTTTTTGAAATTACTACGTTCCCCAACAGTGGCATCAGAGCCTAGGTTTTATGCGTTGATGTTATATGCACGAGTAGAACACAAGTGAGTTGTGGATGATACAAGTCATACTGCTTACCTCATACTTTGGTTTGGCGGTATTGTGAGATGAAGCAGCCCGGACCGACATTACACGTACGCTTACGCGAGACTGGTTTCACCGTTACGAGCACTCGTGCTTAAAGGTGGCTGGCGGGTGTCTGTCTCTCTCACTTTAGCTGAATCGAGTGTGGCTACGCCCGGTCCTTGCGAAGGTTAAAACAGCACCAACTTGACAAACTATCGTTGTGGTTTTGATGCGTAGGTAAGAACGGTTCTTGCTAAGCCCGTAGCAGCCACGTAAAATTTGCAACAACAAAGTAGAGGACGTCTAACTTGTTTTTGCAGGGCATGTTGTGATGTGATATGGTCAAGACATGATGCTATATTTTTATTGTATGAGATGATCATGTTTTGTAACCGAAGTTATCGGCAACTGGCAGGAGCCATATGGTTGTCGCTTCATTGTATGAAATGCAAACGCCCTGTAATTGCTTTACTTTATCACTATGCGGTAGCGATAGTCGTAGAAGCAATAGATGGCGTAACGACAACGATGCTACGATGGAGATCAAGGTGTCGCGCCGGTGACGATGGTGATCACGACGGTGCTTCGGAGATGGAGATCACAAGCACAAGATGATGATGGCAATATCATATCACTTATATTGATTGCATGTGATGTTTATCCTTTATGCATCTTATCTTGCTTTGATTGACGGTAGTATTTTATGATGATCCCTCACTAAAATTATCAATAAGTGTTCTCCCTGAGTATGCACCGTTGCCAAAGTTCGTCGTGCCCAGACACCACGTGATGATCGGGTGTGATAAGCTCTACGTCCATCTACAACGGGTGCAAGCCAGTTTTGCACACGTGGAATAATCAGGTTAAACTTGACGAGCCTAGCATATGCAGATATGGCCTCGGAACACGGAGACCGAAAGGTCGAGCGTGAATCATATAGTAGATATGATCAACATAATGATGTTCACCATTGAAAACTACTCCATCTCACATGATGATCGGTTATGGTTTAGTTGATTTGGATCACGTGATCACATAGATGACTAAAGAGATGTCTGTCTAAGTGGGAGTTCTTTAGTAATATGATTAATTGAACTTAAATTTATCATGAACTTAGTACCTGATAGTATCTTGCTTGTCTATGTTTGTTTGAGGATAGATGGCTCGTGCTGTTGTTCCGTTGAATTTTAATGAGTTCCTTGAGAAAGCAAAGTTGAAAGATGATGGTAGCAATTACACGGACTGGGTCCGTAACCTGAGGATTATCCTCATTGCTGCACAGAAGAGTTACGTCCTGAAAGCACCGCTGGGTGCCAGGCCTGCTGCTGATGCAACTGACGACGTTAAGAACGTCTGGCAGAGCAAAGCTGATGACTACTCTATAGTTCAGTGTGCCATGCTTTACGGCTTAGAACCAGGTCTTCAACGACGTTTTGAACGGCATGGAGCATATGAGATGTTCCAGGAATTGAAGTTAATATTTCAAGCAAATGCCCGGATTGAGAGATATGAAGTCTCCAATAAGTTCTATAGCTGCAAGATGGAGGAGAATAGTTCTGTCAGTGATCACATACTCAGAATGTTTGGGTAATATAATCACTTGATTCAACTGGGAGTTAATCTTCCTGATGATAGTGTCATTGACAGAATTCTCCAATCACTGCCACCAAGCTACAAGAGCTTTGTGATGAACTATAATATGCAAGGGATGAACAAGACTATTCCCGAGCTCTTCGCAATGCTAAAAGCTGCGGAGGTAGAAATCAAGAAGGAGCATCAAGTGTTGATGGTCAACAAGACCACTAGTTTCAAGAAAAAGGGCAAAGGGAAGAAGAAGGGGAACTTCAAAAAGAACGGCAAGCAAGTTGCTGCTCAAGAGAAGAAACCCAAGTCTGGACCTAAGCCTGAAACAGAGTGCTTCTACTACAAGCAGACTGGTCACTGGAAGCGGAACTGCCCCAAGTATTTGGCGGATAAGAAGGATGGCAAAGTGAACAAAGGTATATGTGATATACATGTTATTGATGTGTACCTAACTAGAGCTCGTAGTAGCACCTGGGTATTTGATACTGGTTCTGTTGCTAATATTTGCAACTCGAAACAGGGACTACGGAATAAGCGAGCACTGGCCAAGGACGAGGTGACGATGCGCGTGGGAAACGGTTCCAAAGTCGATGTGATCACGGTCGGCACGCTACCTCTACATCTACCTTCGGGATTAGTTTTAGACCTGAATAATTGTTATTTGGTGCCAGCGTTGAGCATGAACATTATATCTGGATCTTGTTTGATGCGAGACGGTTATTCATTTAAATCAGAGAATAATGGTTGTTCTATTTATATGAGTAATATCTTTTATGGTCATGCACCCTTGAAGAGTGGTCTATTTTTATTGAATCTCGATAGTAGTGATACACATATTCATAATGTTGAAGCCAAAAGATGCAGAGTTGATAATGATAGTGCAACATATTTGTGGCACTGCCGTTTAGGTCATATCGGTGTAAAGCG
>NW_021194872.1:0-1163 GCF_002162155.2 Triticum dicoccoides
CATCCTGCTAATATATAACAGGGGTAGTTCAGTATTGAGAAATTTGCATAGACAAGAGTCATTCATGATGAAACATGCATAATGAAAGGAGCACGACAGATACCACATAGATAGTCGGCATAACTTACAAAAGGGGTCGAACATAGAGTTCAGTACACAGAGTTCAGTACATAGATTAAGTCATCATAGGCGGCACGCAGGCTCGCGAGTGCATCTAAGACTAATGAGCAAGACTACTTCAGTCCCAGGAGGTACTGTGAAGGTAGCTGTAACCTGACAGCTGGTAGTGAGGCAACGGATAGTCCTCCACGTCAGTGGCCTGGGGGCCGCGGATACTCTGGTGTAGAACCCGACGCTCAGGTGGCAGAAGAGGACCAAGTGCGGGAGAGTAGCCTCCCACCTCTGGCCATCCGACACCGTGGGGCATCACGGTCCTGGCTGGGTAGATCGCAGAACGCGGCAGCTGTCCAGACCGGACAAAGGGGTGCAACCGCGTCAGAGCCCTGTAAAGGTGCTGACGAGTGGTGTACAACTCGTGGCGAAGAGCTCTGTTAGCTTGGTCCAGCCCATCAGCATGCAGAACCAGGCGCTGATGGTGGAAAGGCTCTCGGGTGACGGTGGAGTAGGCGGCAGTGTAGTATCCCTCCGCACCAACGTCAGATGCGATAGGAATGTGCCTGAAAGGGGAAGTGTCCAATGCCTGATACTCTCCACGAAGACTTGTCAGAGCAGCATGAGCCGCATCGTGGACTGCCATCTCGATGGTCACTCCAACACCATGAGCGGTGTGCAGCACGGTAGTGGACTCATACTCCCGAGAGTAGAGGTGGACGATGGCACGGTACTGCTCCTGGTTAAAGTCCTGGTACTCCTCGTAGACGGTGTACTCAGGGTGCCAGCGATAACCCAGATAGGTCATCATATCAGCTAGCACAGCAGGTGATCCTGAGGCACCAATGGCCGCAGTGTGGCGCACGACCTGCCTCGCGGGTTCCATCTGAAAACAAAGATGTTTCAATGGAGTCAAATGACAACACGGGCACTATTCAAAATGCTATCCTGCAAAATAACTATGGCTTATCCAACTTTGGGGTGAACGTGGTAACGGGATCCTAAAGTCAGAGTTAGTAATTTCGTTTAACCCGAGTAGAAAAGAGTTCAGA
>NW_021194873.1:0-1683 GCF_002162155.2 Triticum dicoccoides
AAAAGATTTGAGACATTCACAAAAATGGTGGCATAACCACTTAGAAGCACAATATCAAGGTTCCGAGATCAACAATTATCATACGGAAGTAGTAGGAACTGAACTGAGACTTAAATCCAACAATCTTATAAGTCCACTGATTAGTAACACGTGATCCTGATAGAAAGAAGAGATAGCCTAGTTTCTTAACCCCGTAGGAAAGATAAGATGACTCAGATCAGAAGGGCATGAGGTATAAGGAGTAAAAAGAGCCTTACGTTCCATCCCACAATCAATTCCCTTATATAACTAAAGAATTTCTAGACTCAACTTCGACCAGTTTGGCTTGGTAACCTACAGGCAGTCAAGCTCTGATACCAACGCTGTCAGGACCCCGACTCAATGCCACATCGATCTAGCATGTAACACCTCATATCACTTTGCGGCCTCACGCACGGTATTCCCACGGGTGTCGCCTTACCTTAGCCCGGGACCGTTTGCGCCTTTTGGCACACGTATATGACAGTGTCGCTAGCATCCATATGATAAGGAGCCCGGGCTGACATGGCTAGTCGTAAACCCAAAGTGGCACAGACTTACGGGGACAGGCATCCATGACCCAGCATCGAACGTGTCGGTCATCAGCGAGTGAATCCAGGCTGTAGCACTGGGCTAGCAGGACTCCGGTGAACCGGGCTGTAGCGGGCTAACAGGACTCCGGTATTCATCGCGTGACATTTCCCCGAAGGGACAGACACAGGAACGAAGAAGGACACATGCCGGCCAGCCTAAGTGTTCTGGAGCAGTAGCAAGCTACCATGGCTCAGTGGAAACACTAGGAGACATTTCCTGGTAAGAGAGGCTACTAAGGATAAACAACTAGATAGTCAGATCCCACACATACCAAGCATTACAATAACATACACACAATATGCTCGATATGTGCAAATACAACATGGCATCACAAAATGACTCTACGACTCAAGTAGTTTATACAATAGGCTCCGAGGAGCGAGATATTACAAACATGGGTCTCATAACCCAACACTCAGAGCATACAAATCAAAGCACAAGCGGAAGCTATCATGTCTGAGTACAGACGTCTATAAATGAAAAAGACTGAAAGCCTGACTATCTACTAGATCCTGCCGAGGGCACAAGATCGTAGCTGAGGTAACAAGCTAAACGTCGAAGTCCACGTGGAACTACTAATGAGACTGAAGTCTCTCTGCAAAACATAAAATAGGCAAACGTGAGTACAAATGTACCCAGCAAGACTTACATCAGAACTAACTACATATGCACCATTATCAACAAAGGGGATGGTGGGGTTTAACTGCAGCAAGCCAGCTTTGACTCGGTGGCTAACCTGAACTACGACTGCAAGTAACTCTTTTGAGGTGGCGCACACGAGTCCACATATTCACCATATCAATACAC
The DNA here is from genome assembly GCF_002162155.2 of Triticum dicoccoides. Lineage (NCBI taxonomy): Eukaryota > Viridiplantae > Streptophyta > Magnoliopsida > Poales > Poaceae > Triticum > Triticum dicoccoides. The sequence continues at coordinate 1,420 of NW_021194873.1, forward strand.
CACTATGGATCCGCTCCCGTCTCCCTACGAGAACGCCATCCATAGCACTCACGCTTATCTTGCGTATTTTAGGGTATCCACTTTCACTTGTCTATGAACTATGCAATGGGGTCCAAGTTTCCATATCCGAGGAATCCGGCTATTCGAATAGATGATGTTAAGCCTGCAGGGGTGTACTTCTTCACACACGCTCTCGCCACTTACCGCCCTGTACACGTCATGTACCTCGGCAACCTTCAAGCGGAAGCCGGGCGAGGGAGTCGG
>NW_021194874.1:0-1363 GCF_002162155.2 Triticum dicoccoides
TATATACAGCCCTTAGGGCATCGTTTAGACTTTGGGTTTTGTTTAGATTAAAAGTTCGCCATAGCTGCAACTTCGCGTACTTCGTTTGTGTTCAACGACCAGACAAAGGCGTCACAGAACCCCACCTTGATCAATAAAGCTTTCATCTTATATTCGCAATATCCAGATTGCAATCTCAGTTTCTTGCTTGTTCTTCGTTTGCTCGCAGGAAACAGACCCTCGTGGTCAGGTTGATCGTGCTCCGGCGTGGTCGATAACCTCTCGGAGTTGGTTTAGCGATTGCTAAGGCGCGACGTCCTCGCACGTTCGTAGTCGGATCGTCAAAGTCGACTTCCACCAAAGCGATATCCATCATCTCATCGAAAGACGGGACAGCCCGCCTCTATCAAGTGGTATCAGATTTCCAGGTTGCTCGGTGAGATTTTACAGTTTTTTGTAGTTTAGATCGAGTCTGTTTTTCATACCTACAGCCCACGAAAAAGCCAAAAAAAAATTAGGGTTAGTTCATCATATCCGAACCAATCTGAGCCTTTGCATAATCTTTTTAGGGTTTTGCTTTGTTGAATTTGCGGTTGCATCGTCGTGTCTAGTTGCTGGTCTTAGAGTCTAGTCTTTTAGAGTTTCGAGTTCTGGTCATAAGTTGTCACGCCCCCGCCGCACCATCATCATCGCCCCTGCCATCTACCACCACCGCTTATCCGCCACCGCTTCGAATCCGTATCCATATACCACAACCGCTGTCATATACCACCACCGCTGCCATCTACCGCCATATATCCACCACCAATCCGAGTTCTTGTCATATTAGGTTTGTTTTCGAGATCCATCTAGTTTCCAATTCGTGTTTCCTTGCCGGAGTAGGTTTCGAAACAAAAAAAAAAGAGTCCGGAAACCACCCTCCGTTTAGGCCCAAAATTTTCGGAAAACGCACTTGACAAAAAAATTTCTGGCTATCCTAATTTTAGGTGTTTCTAAGCGTATTGAGACAGTCGCCGTTTGATGAGGACATCAATACAATTGTTACACCCACAACCCCTGCTGCTATACATACTGGACCAATTACTAGAGCTCGTGCACGCCAACTAAATTACCAGGTACTTTCGTTTCTTGGTAATGATTCTAATGTTCATGAGAATATGATGCTGCCTAAATTGGATACATTTGTTTTGCTTACAAATGAAGGGCCTAGCTTGGAGAAGGATGAACATTGGAGCAAGAACAAGCATGGAGATGATGGCATGCGCAAGGGAAACAAGAACGGAGTTACAAGTGATGATTTCAGGACTTTGAAGCCACCATAATGGGTGCATGAAGCCTTGGACGAAATATACAAGATGCCACTTCATAAATTTCGTCCCGAGGC
>NW_021194875.1:0-1191 GCF_002162155.2 Triticum dicoccoides
TTAACTAAACAAATCCCAAGGAAAAGCTACTAGATGGATCTACTTATATAGGAGCAAGGGGTGGCGGCCAAGGAGGTGGGAGGACGTCCCAAGGCAGCCTAAAACTAAATCTAGGTCGTACAAGGCCAATGGGCCCAAGTGGAGGTGATGTAACACCTTTGGACTTGTAGTTTGACTCGGATTCTGCTGCAGCATCAGATTGTTTCATCCACAACTCAACGCTCCGGACGAATTTGAAGGTGATTCCACTTGGGTTGGAAAGTGCACGAAATCTAGTTTCCAACAAAAAAAGAATCACCCAATTCGGAGTCCGTATGAAAAACTTGTGTGCGTTTTGAGTCAGGTGTGTCTATGCAGTCCGAATCTGAATCCAGAACGTGAGAGACTTGGACTCTATCTTCTCTTGGGCCAAAAGTGACGTGAGAGAACTTTTTGGACAGCAAATAAACATCTCTTTCTTCCTTATCTTCATATGTGGATTGTACAAATGTTCCATACACCTGCAATTAGACAAAACACAAAAGTGTGTGAAGTATTTTTGTTCTGGATAACACAAATAGATTATTGAATAGTTTGCACTAGAAATCACCTGACAAATATGCATATATGCAATATTTTTGGTCATATCCAAGGTAGTCATGTCCTCATCATCCTCCCCTTCTTGAAAATAAAGCCGTCCTCGGCGTTGCTTAATCTGAAATGTGGCTAACAAAAAAGACAAGGTGTACATGTTGTATATGTATATGTCATCCATTTTTACTTCCCTTGATTTTTGCATATATGACACATGAATAGATGAGTAACTTGCATAGTTCATAAAATCTAAAGCCAAAAAATTAGCACAAGAAGTAGAAGGCATGAAAATATTGCAACTCAGTTTGCACATATAAGTGAAGCTCTTATTCATTTCAAAAAATTGACAATGTTCATCATTAAACCATCCCAACATTGGTGAATAAACCTTACTTGCATCAAATTTACATGCTACAACACGCTTAAATAAGCAAACATGCAATAAGTCATTCAACACAGAATCATCACCAAGATTAAAGGTCATATCAAAATGATTAAACATTGGTTCTTTTGCATCAATAGTTAATTCAATGGGTGCACTCAAAATTGTTGGTATTTCAGTTGTTTGATCACATGGCAAAGTCAAATTATCAACGTAGTCCTCTAAAATAGGTGGTG
>NW_021194876.1:0-2070 GCF_002162155.2 Triticum dicoccoides
TGCCAGGAAACAATATGTCCTAGAAGGACCGCTAGGTGACGCTCCCGTCCCAGAGAACCAAGACATTATGAATGCTTGGCAGTCTCGCGCTGATGATTACTCCCTCGTTCAGTGCGGCATGCTTTACAGCTTAGAACCGGGGCTCCAAAAGCGTTTTGAGCATCACGGAGCATATGAGATGTTCGAAGAGCTGAAACTAGTTTTTCAAGCTCATGCCCGGGTCGAGAGATATGATGTCTCCGACAAGTTCTACAGTTGTAAGATGGAGGAGAACAGTTCTGTCAGTGAGCACATCCTGAAGATGTCTGGGTTGCACAACCGTATGACCCAGCTAAACATTAACCTCCCAGATGAGGCGGTCATTGACAGAATCCTCCAGTCGCTCCCACCAAGCTACAAGAGCTTTGTGATGAACTACAACATGCAGGGAATGGAAAAGACCATTCCTGAAGTGTTCTCGATGCTGAAGTCAGCAGAGGCTGAAATCAAGAAAGAACATCAAGTGTTGATGGTCAATAAGACCACTAAGTTCAAGAAGGGCAAGGGTAAGAAGAATTTCAAGAAGGACGGCAAAGGTGTTGCCGCGCCTGGTAAGCCAGTTACCGGGAAGAAGTCAAAGAATGGACCCAAGCCTGAGACTGAGTGCTTTTATTGCAAGGGGAAGGGTCACTGGAAGCGGAACTGCCCCAAATACTTAGCGGATAAGAAGGCCGGCAACACCAAAGGTATATTTGATATACATGTGATTGATGTGTACCTTACCAGTAATCGTAGTAACTCCTGGGTATTTGATACCGGTGCCGTTGCTCATATTTGTAACTCACAGTAGGAGCTGCGGAATAAACGGAGACTGGCAAAGGACGAGGTGACGATGCGCGTCGGGAATGGTTCCAGAGTCGATGTGATCGCCGTCGACACGCTGCCTCTACATTTACCTACGGGATTAGTTTTGAACCTTAATAATTGTTATTTAGTGCCAAGTTTGAGCATGAACATTGTATCTGGATCTCGTTTAATATGAGATGGCTACTCATTTAAGTCTGAGAATAATGGTTGTTCGATTTATATGAGAGATATGTTTTATGGTCATGCTCCGATGGTCAATGGTTTATTCTTAATGAATCTCGAGCGTAATATTACACATGTTCATAGTGTAGATGCCAAAAGATTTAAAGTTGATAACGATAGTCCCACATATTTGTGGCACTGCCGCCTTGGTCACATTGGTGTCAAGCGCATGAAGAAGCTCCATGCCGATGGACTTTTAGAGTCTCTTGATTATGAATCGTTTGACACGTGCGAACCATGCCTCTTGGGCAAAATGACCAAGACTCCGTTCTCCGAAACAATGGAGCGAGCAACCAACTTGTTGGAAATCATACATACCGATGTGTGCGGTCCAATGAGCGTTGAGGCTCGTGGAGGATATCGTTATGTTCTCACTCTCACAGATGACTTGAGTAGATATGGGTATGTCTACTTAATGAAACACAAGTCTGAGACCTTTGAAAAGTTCAAGGAATTTCAGAATGAGGTGGAGAATCAACGTGACCGAAAGATAAAATTCTTACGATCAGATCGTGGAGGAGAATACTTAAGTCACGAATTTGGTACACACTTAAAGAAATGTGGAATCGTTTCACAGCTCACGCCGCCTGGAACACCTCAGCGAAACGGTGTGTCCGAACGTCGTAATCGCACTCTATTGGATATGGTGCGGTCTATGATGTCTCTTACCGATTTACCGCTATCATTTTGGGGATATGCTCTAGAGACAGCTACATTCACTTTAAATAGGGCACCGTCTAAATCCGTTGAGACGACACCGTATGAATTATGGTTTGGAAAGAAACCTAAGCTGTCGTTTCTAAAAGTTTGGGGATGCGAAGCTTATGTCAAGAAACTTCAACCTGAAAAGCTCGAACCCAAGTCGGAAAAATGCGTATTCATAGGATACCCTAAGGAAACTGTAGGGTATACCTTCTACTTAAGATCCGAAGGCAAGATCTTTGTTGCCAAGAACGGATGCTTTCTGGAAAAAGAGTTTCTCTCGAAAGAAGTAAGTGGGAG
>NW_021194877.1:0-1560 GCF_002162155.2 Triticum dicoccoides
TAGCCCTTTGAATTTGCACGGACGGGCTTTGACCAGTGGTCCTCCCTACCTGGTTGTGTTAGGTCAGCCCATAGGAACACTTTGGAGCAACATCCGGGCCGGACCCACAGCAAGATCCCCTCCGTGTAGACCCGACGCGTCCGTTTCCCCCCTCCAGGTGCCGGCGGCGGCGCCGTCCGTGAGGGGGGCACACCCCGGACACACGTGACGGGCGTTTGCAACCGCCACAACACTTCCAGACTTGTGAGAGGCCGCCTACGCAAGATTTGGCGGCATGCTAGCCCCCGGAGGCCGCCGGCCACAGCCGTAGACGCGCGAAGGGCAATCCGCGTAGAGGGAATTTTTCGGATACTTCTCCATCACCAAAATTTATGTAAAAATACCATCGTTCCGATAGCACATGTGCCCACGTCGTGCAAAAAAACTCATGATTTTATCGCGCTTCAAGTATTTAGTAATATTGACGCCGCATCGTTACCGCAGAACGTCTACGACCGTGTCATCACCGTCCGTGAGGGGGGGGGGCACGCCCCGGAGACGCGTCCCGCCTCTTCGGACGCGCCCCGGGAAGTAATAACTGTAGTGGCCATCGACCGGGGGCGGGGAGAAGATGATGGGAACTTTTTGGGATGACAAAATTTGAGAGAGAGGAGATGCTAATGCTCCTGATTGTTGCTGATGATGTCTACGGGAGAGAGATTGGACACTCGATTTTTCATATGCATATCAATGTATAGCTACCGACGAACTGCTCTGAATTTCTGGTAGTTATCGAAGGATAGAGGATTATTCAGTGATTGAACCACCCAACTGTTTCTTTGTATCTGACTTGCTAAGTGTTTAGGTGTTTAGGTGCACACGTCTGATGTGAAACTGAAATTAAGAGCTGAAAATAATATATTTTGTGCACAATAAGAGATGCAAGTATTTGCCAATCTGAATTGATTAACTCGGTTCTGAAAAAAGAATGAATTGATTAACTCAAGAGCAACAATATCATGTCCTTATTAATAACAAATACCAAGATAAGCTGGGTACTGAAGTCATATTGAGTTACTGTCACAACCCCATAATGAATGAGATGTGAACAAAGTCTTGATACGTATGACACAACTCTGTAGCAAACGTGCTACTTTGGTTTCTGAAGCTTAGTGCATACGATTTCTGGGCACTGGAGCCATACTGACACAGCCCCATAACGAATCTTCCACCATGCACTTCATTTGAACAATATGTAGTTTATATTCGAGGGTTCATGTGCTGGAGAGATAAATCATTGCAATCTTGACTATTGTATACTGCTTTGGAACCTTGCCGAGCGCAAATCTGCAAAGCCATGCGTGTTATTTTCTGATCCTACGATTATTTTTTAAGACAATACATGATTGACCATGTTTAACCAGTTGGTTCATGTATGTTCATTAAAGAGCAGAGAAGATTTGTTGAGAAGAGAAACAAAACACTGTACTAGCGACAGGGTAGAGCACGACGGGTAGGAGGAGGTGAGAAACAGAGTAGAGAGTACTGCACCTACAACAGAGTACGGGAGGATTGGGAACA
>NW_021194878.1:0-4657 GCF_002162155.2 Triticum dicoccoides
CTTGTTTCTCTCAGCTTCCATCATCACCTCGGCTAGTGAAGGAGGATGAGGCAGATTTACATCCCTGGCTTCACTGCCTTCGGCCTGCTCTTGGGAAGCAGGGTTAGCGCGCGTGTTGACCATCCTAGGTAAACAAGACAATGATTTAGTCAGGATGGTAAAATTCCGACATAGGATTCATAATGTAAGAAATAACTCGGAATGCAAGATGATCATCCGTATGACATGGTAGATACAGAAACTGCTTCTTTTATTCCATCGTCATACACACCATACAGGGTTTAGTACAAGACCAAACAAAGTACTATTACGGTGAAAAGAGGATTACATCTCATCGGAGGCATTCCAAGCTCCTATACATTATTTTTCTACACCTCCGGAAGGAGTACAAACTAGGTCATATCCCACGAGTCACGCGGGACGATAGACGACACAGCTAGTGCGAACTAGTGATACTACCACTAACTCAGATCGATCCGTAGTAGTCCTCGTAGAAGTCACCTCCATAGCCTGGGAGCTCAACATGATCATCTGGAAACAGACAGTCTCGCGGAGCTTGTGGACCATAGGGGCTAGGATGAGGCCTTGGACCAACAAACGGTGGCCTGCGGGGACCGCGAGGTGGGGTGATGCCTCCTACATCACGCCAAACCATCACGTATGGCAGAGCAGATCTCACAGGATAGAGATCGCGCATATCTGAATATCCAGCTTGCACCGCCGGTGCGAACCGAGTCAAAGTGGCCCAGTGGTCAACACGGGTGTTGAAGAGCTCTAGCCTTAAGGCCCGATTTTCACGGTCCTTATCCTCGAGCATCTCAGCAGTGGTGCGAGTCCGTGAATCCTCCTGAGTGGGGTCAGCATAGATAGCCTGGAGATACCCTTGTGCTCCCGGAAGTGATCCTGGCATATACCGGAAATCAGAGTCCCGAAATATACCAGATCTGACTCGCATAATGGTCATCATAGAGTAGGCGGCGTCCTGCACAGCCATCTCAATGGTAACCCCGAGTCCATAAGAGCAGTGAAGAGGCTCGGTGGATCCAGGATAAGATGGAAATATCCTGACAGTGCAGAGATACTGGCTTTGATTAAAATCTCGGAATTGCTCTTCGACCGTGTACTCAGGATACCAACGGTATCCAGCCTCAGTCATTACCCTGACCAACTTAGCAGTATGGCCGGGTACACTAGGCATCGAGTCAGGCGAACCACTTGATTGAGGTCGCGAGTGGCCATCTGAAAGCACAATCATAATGCAAAGGCATTAGAATTTCTAGCAAAATTTCGGCAGCATAACAGCTGTAAATGCTCAAGAAGGATTTGAGACATTTGACAAAGGATTTCGTACACACTCATCATCATCATATCAAAGTTCTGAAACCATTCTGGCAACATAATGTGGTAGTAGAACTGAACTAGGCTGGTAACCATCAAACTTATAAGGTACTACTGATTAGTAACTCGTGATCCTGATAGAGAGAACAGATCCTAATTCCTTAACCCCCGGTGGAAGAATGGACTGACTCAGATCAGAAAGTCATAAGGTATAAGGAGTAAAAAGAGCCTTACGTTCCAACCCACAAACAATTCCCCTACATATAACTAAAGAATTTCTAGACTCAACATCGACCAGTTTGGCTTGGAGAACCTACAGGCAGTCCGGCTCTGATGCCAACGCTGTCAGGACCCCGACTCGATATCACATTGATCTAGCTGGTAACACCTCATATCACTTTGCGGCCTCACGCACGGTATCCCCACGGGTGTCGTCTTACCTTTTCCCGGGACCGTTTGCGCCTTTTGGCTCACGTATATGATAGTGTCGCTAGCATCCATATGATAAAAAGCCCGGGCTGACATGACTAGTCGCAAACCCAAAGTGGCACAGACTTACAGGGACAGGCATCCATGACCCAGCTTCGAACGTGTCGGTCATCAGCAAGTGGGTCCGGGCTGTAGCACTGGGCTAGCAGGACTCCGGTAAACCGGGCTGTAGCGGGCTAACAGGACTCCGGTACTCAAAGCGTGACATTTCCCCGAAGGGACAGACACAGGAACGAAGAAGGACACATGCCAGCCAGCCTAAGTGTTCCAGAGCAGTAGCAAGCTACCATGGCTCAGCGGCAACACTAGGAGACATTTCCCGGTAAGAGAGGCTACTAAAGATAAACAACTAGATAGTCAGATCCCACACATACCAAGCATTTCAATCATACACACAATATGCTCGATATGTGCAAATACAACGAAGCATCACAACATGACTCTACGACACAAGTACTTTATTTAAGGCTCAGTGAGCCATACATAACATACACAAAGGTACGGGTCTCACGACCCCACATACAATTCATACAGTCATACAAACCAGCAGCGGAAGTAACTTGTCTGAGTACAGACAACTAGTAAAACAAAAGAGGCTTGGAAAGCCTAGCTATACTACGTGGTCCTTCACAAGCTCAGGGTCACCACCTGGGTCCTTAGCCTACTCGTTGATGTCAACGTCTACATAGAACCCATCAGAAGGGGTTGCAGCGTCTTCTGTAAAAATGTAGATTATAGCAACATGAGTACAAAGGTACTCAGCAAGACTTACATCAGATCCTACATACATGCATAGTATCAAGAAGGGTTGGTGGAGTTATTGCAGCAAGCCAGCTTTGACTCTTGGCTAGGCTATCCTACGATACTCCAACTTGAAATGGTTTTGCGCACACGAGTCCACTACTCACCACATCAATACACTACCGAGGATCCACCTCCGTCTTCCTACGGAAGAGCCATCCTCGGCACTCACACTTATCTTGAGGCTTTTAACAGTTTCCATTTACTTGTCTATGAACTGTATAGGCAACCAAGTAGTCCTTTACCGCGGACGCGGCTATTCGAATAGATTATGATAACCCTGCAGGGGTGTACTTCTTCATACATGTTTCCACCACTTAGCGTCTGCACACGACATGTGCTCGGCAGACTTCAAGCGAAAGCCGACGTGGGTGTAGACCACGACCTACCTAAACACTTAAGCCTCTAGTCCAGGTTTATCGCCTATTCAGGTTCCATCCGCAGGGAGTCCGGCCGAGGTTTCCCATACGGCCCCGAACGATGTGAACAGGGTTCCCGAGATACCTAACGGGTATTCGGTACACCCGGCCACGTACCTACCGCATCACAGCCCACCCCTATGGTCAGCGCTGTCCACGACCTCCAGTAGGCTACAAACACCAGAAACTACTTGCAACTCCTGGACAGAGAGCTAGGGTGAATAAGAAGTCGAGCGGGGTCATATTTCAGGGCCCAATGCATGGTAGTAGCTGTATCTTAAATCACGCATACAGATCTCAGTGCTTAAGGTCGGCTTCAATGAAACAACCCACCATGTACTCCTACATGGCCTCTCATCGATACCTTTACCAAATCGTGTTCACCACACCACTCTCATTACCGACATAATCATTTCACTCTAGCCCATCACCCAGATGAACCAGACCCGACACGACTCTAAGCATAGCAGGCATAGCAAGGTAGGAACAACACATTCATATGGCTCAATCAACTCCTACACATGCTAGTGAGTTTCATCTAGTTACTGTGGCAATGACAGGTCATGCAGAGGAAATGGGTTCAACTACCGTAGCACACAGCAATTTGAATCGCGTTGTCTTAATGCAGTAAAAGAGAGCAGGAGCGAGAACATGGGATTGTATCGATATGATCAAATGGTTGGTTGCTTGCCTGATGGTTCGATGCACTGATACGCTTCTTCGTTAGGGTAATCACGGTATTCCTCGGAGACAGAACCTGCCGCAGAGAGCAGCGATACACAAACATTACCAAACAGTATGCAACAATATGATGCATGCATGAGACATGGCAAAATGAGTGTATTGGGCTAATGCAACTAAAACCAGAAGGGTTTGAACAAATTTGAATCAAGGATTCAAATTTCAAATTCAAATATGGCCTTTTAAAGTGCTTTTCCTTGTTCTGCTTAAAACATCAATTTAACTTGTTTGATCATGCATGAAAATAGTACAGATGGATAGATTGGATTTTTCTGATCATTTTTCATATAAAATTCGTCCAATTTGGAGTTACAGAATAAAAGTTATGAATTTTTGAAGTTTAAATAATATTCTGGAATTTCCTGATTTAAATTAAATCCAGAAATTATAGTTATTGCGCCAGCATGACGTCAGCATGACGTCAGTGGTCAACTGCGGCTGGCTGGAGTCAAACCTGACGTGTGGGGCCCACACGTCAGTGACAGGGGGGTTAAACAGGGTTAAATTAATTCTAATTACTAATTAGTGGCGCTGGGGCCCACTGGTCAGTGTCAGGGGTTAACTAACAGTGGTTAGCGCTAATCTAACCATCTGACCGACAGGGCCCACGCGTCAGTGACCCTGGGGGGTCAAACCTCAGGTCGGACAGGTCAAACCCCACCGGCGACATGACGCCGGCGAGGCCCGAGACGGCGGCGAAAGTGCTTTTTGCCATTCCGGCAACCAAACGGACGGCGGAAGGCATCTACGTGTTGCTGAGGTTGAGCCGCGACTATTGGTGGTGGTGGTTGGGCTCGGGGTGGCCGGAGTTGACGGCGGCGAGCTCGGCTGCGGCTGCCGGAGTTCGGGTGCGGTCGGAATCGACGTTG
>NW_021194878.1:6610-7719 GCF_002162155.2 Triticum dicoccoides
CCCCCCTGCTCTCTCTCACTCTCCCTCAGTTCCTCCCTCCTCTCCCTCGCTCTCTCTCTCACACGGCCGAACACCACCCTCGCCGCCGTTCGCCACAGCAGCCGTCTCCGGCCACCCCTCGCTTCCCCGACTAGCTCAGGAGCTCCGCCTCGACCCCCTCTCCCTCCCCACCGCTCCACGGGTCTCCGGAAGCCCTGCACCGCCGCCTACGTCGCCGTTCCCCTCCTCGGCCACCGGAGGTCATCACCGTCGATTCGCTGCACTCCGGCCGTCCCCGAGCCCGCTAACCATCCCTGCAGCTCCGCGGTGAGCCACCGATTCGATTCCCCCTTGCCCCGTCGTCCCTAGCCTTCTGTAGCTGCCGCCCCCTTGAGCTCCGAAGCTCGACGCCGCCGGCGATGTCGCCGTCGTGGCCACGGTCACCGTAGCGCCCAACCGAGCACAATATCGTGCTCCACACCTCACTAGGAGCACGCAGCACGCACCAACGCCTCCCCAAACACCCTGCAACGCCGATTCCGACCGCACCCGAACTCCGGCCGCCGCTCACGAGCTCGCCGTCGACGGTACAGACCACCCCAGGCACGGCCACCACCACCGTTCAACGCGCGGGAGCAAGGGCTCTCCAACGAGCCCAAGCACGGCCTCGCCCGTGCCCTGTAGCGCGATCCCGCATCGCGCCGCCGTCTCGGGCCTCGCCGGCGTCATGTCGCCGGTGGGTTTGACCCACTTTGACCACGGCAGGACCCCCCCTGAGTCCCTGACAGGTGGGCCCAGCCCTGTAGCTAATTAGGATTAGCGCTAACCACTGTTAGTTAACCCCCTGACACTGACCAGTGGGCCCCAGCGCCACTAATCCCTAATTAGAATTAATTTAAACCTGTTAAACCCCCCCTGTCACTGACGTGTGGCCCCCACACGTCAGGTTTGACCCAGACCTGTTCCGTTGACCTGCTGACGTCACACTGACGTCATGCTGGCGCAATAATTATATTTCTGGATTTAAATTAAATCAGGAAATTCCAGAATATTATTTAAACTTCAAAAATTCATAACTTTTATTCTGTAACTCCAAATTGGACAAATTATATATGAAAAATGATCAGAAA
>NW_021194879.1:0-1356 GCF_002162155.2 Triticum dicoccoides
ATTTGTATTAGGCTATAGAGCTAGGTCAACTCTATTGTAAAATTATTTTAACTAGCTTATAGAGCTAGTTCAACTCTAGTGTAAAATTATTTCTACTAGGCTATAGAGCTAGTTCAACTCTAGTGTAAAATTATTTGTACTAGGCTATAGAGCTAGTTCAACTCCAGGGTGAAATTATATGAACTAGCTTATAGAACTAGTTCAACTCTAGCGTAAAATTATTTGTACTTGGCTATATAGCTAGTTCAACTCTAGTGTAAAATTATTTCAACTAGCTTATAGAGCTAGTACAACTCTAGTCTAAAATTATTTGAACTAGCTTATAGAGCTAGTTAAACTCTAGTGTCAAATTATTTGAACTAGCTTATAGTGCTAGTTCAACTCTAGTGTAAAATTATTTGTAATAGGCTATAGAGCTAGTTCAACTCTAGTGTAAAATTATTTGAACTAGCTTATAGAGCTAGTTCAACTCTAGTGTAAAATTATTTGAACGAGCTTATAGAGCTAGTTAAACTCTAGTGTCAAATTATTTGAACTAGAGCTAGTTCAACTCTAGTGTAAAATTATTTGTACTAGGCTATAGAGCTAGTTCAACTCTAGTGTAAAATTATTCGAACTAGCTTATAGAGCTAGTTCAACTCTAGAGTAACATTATTTGTACTAGGCTATAGAGCTAGTGCAACTCTAGTGTAAAATTATTTCAACTTGCTTATAGAGCTCGTTCAACTCTAGTGTAAAATTATTTAAACTAGCTTATAGCGCTAGTTCAACTCTACTGTAAATTTATTTGTACTAGGCTATAGAAGTAGTTCAACTCTAGTGTAAAATTATTTGTAATAGGCTATAGAAGTAGTTCAACTCTAGTGTAAAATCATTTGTATTAGGCTATAGAGCTAGGTCAACTCTATTGTAAAATTATTTTAACTAGCTTATAGAGCTAGTTCAACTCTAGTGTAAAATTATTTCTACTAGGCTATAGAGCTAGTTCAACTCTAGTGTAAAATTATTTGTACTAGGCTATAGAGCTAGTTCAACTCCAGGGTGAAATTATATGAACTAGCTTATAGAACTAGTTCAACTCTAGCGTAAAATTATTTGTACTTGGCTATATAGCTAGTTCAACTCTAGTGTAAAATTATTTCAACTAGCTTATAGAGCTAGTACAACTCTAGTCTAAAATTATTTGAACTAGCTTATAGAGCTAGTTAAACTCTAGTGTCAAATTATTTGAACTAGCTTATAGTGCTAGTTCAACTCTAGTGTAAAATTATTTGTAATAGGCTATAGAGCTAGTTCAACTCTAGTGTAAAATTATTTGAACTAGCTTATAGAGCTAGTTCAACTCTAGTGTAAAAT
>NW_021194880.1:0-1080 GCF_002162155.2 Triticum dicoccoides
AAAACAGTGAGTAATAGTCCAAGAAACGGGCCAGAATCGGCCAAAACTGCCAGTGTTGATGACCGACACGTAAACTCACCCCAGGGTTCGTTAATCATGGAAATCACTCCGGGACCGCAAAACAGTGAGTAGTAGTCCATGAAACGGGCCAGAATCGGCCAAAACTGCCTGTGTTGATGACCGACACGTAAACGCACCCAAGGTTCGTTAATCATGGAAATCACTCCGCGACCCCAAAACAGTGAGTAATAGTCCATGAAATGGGCCATAATCGGCCAAAACTGCCAATGTTGATGACCAACATATAAGTGCACCTTGGGGTTCAATAACTATGGAAATTGCTTCAGGACCTCAAAACAGTGAGTAATAATCCAAGAAACGGGCCAGAATCAGCAAAACTGCAAGTGTTGATGACTGACACGTAAATGCACCCCAGGGTTCGTTAATCGTGGAAATCACTCCGGGACCGAAAAACAGTGAGTAATAGTCCATGAAACGGGCCAGAATTGGCCAAAACTACCAGTGTTGATGACTAACACGTAAACGCACTCCAGGGTTTGTTAATCATGGAAATCACTCCGGGACCACAAAACAGTGAGTAATAGTCCAAGAAACGGGCCAGAATCAGCCAAAACTGCGAGTGTTGATGACCAACATGTAAGTGCACCTTGGGGTTCAATAAATGTAGAAATCGCTTGGGACCTCAAAACGGTGAGTAATAATCCAAGAAAATGGGTCAGAATCGTCCGAAACTGCCAGCGTTGATGACCGACATGTAAGCGCACCTTGGGGTTCAAAACGATTTGGAAATTGCTTCGGGACCTCAAAACAGTGAGTAGTAATCCAAGAAACGGGCCAGAATCGGCAAAACTGCAAGTGTTGATGACTGACACGTAAATGCACATAGGGTTCGTTAATCGTGGAAATCACACCGGGACCGCGAAACAGTGAGTAATAGTCCATGAAACTTGCCAGAATCGGCCAAAACTGCGAGTGTTGATGACCGACACGTAAACGCACCGCAGGGTGCGTTAATCGTGGAAATCACTCCGGGACCACAAAACAGTGAGTAATAGTCCA
>NW_021194881.1:0-1740 GCF_002162155.2 Triticum dicoccoides
GTGCGAGAGCCTTGCAGGGGATCCCTTGGCCTGACAGGCTACTACCATAAGTTCATCCAACATTATGGGATGATCTGTAAACCATTTACTGAGATCTTGTGTAAAGGGGTGATCTTTTAGTGGACTCCAATTGCGGATCGTGCCTTCCAACTACTAAAATCGGCCTTGACTCAAGCTCCTATGCTAGCCCTCCCCAATTTTAGAGAGACGTATATGTTGGAGATAGATGCGTGTAACAAGGGTATCGAGGCTATGTTGATGCGGCAAGGGCACCCAGTGTCATATCTCAGCAAAATCCTCTGCCCCGAAAATCAAACTCTCAGCACATATGAGAAAGAGTGTCTTACTATTCTCATGGCAGTGGAAATGGCGTGCATACCTTGCTACCTCTTGAGCTTGCGTTGGTTTTTCCCTTAAAGAGGAAAAGGTGATGCAGCAAAGTAGAGTAAGTATTTCCCTTAGTTTGAGAACCGAGGTATCAATCCAGTAGGAGACAACGCACAAATCGCCAAATACCTGCACAAGCAATCAAACAATTTGCACCCAACGCAATAAAGGGGTTGTCAATCCCTTCACAGTTATTTGCAGAAGTGAGATCTGATAGAGATTGATAAACTGTAAAGTAAATATTTTTGGTTTGTAGATTGGAAAGTAAACGATTGCAAAATAGTAGATCGAAAACTTATAGATGGAAAATAGACCCGAGGCCATAGGTTTCACTAGAGGCTTCTCTCATGGCATGTCACGTGTACCCTGGCGGTCAAAACCCACTTGACAAGGCATGCTCATTTTTATAAAAAGGTTCAATGTGGTACAACTTACCCTAAATGGGGTGATACCGATAAATACATCTCACATAGGGTAATTCCTATTAAAAATATCGGAATAGGGCCACAAAGTTGACTTTACTCTTTATAAAAAAATGACTCAATATCAACATGAGTAGGCAAATATATATTCTGCGCATATATTTCATGATGGGTATTATGTGAGAAAATTTCTTTTTTCAGATGTTGGTGTATTATTTCGATTAAGCGGGTCAAACTGGTAGAAATTTGGCATAGACCGAGTTTAACTTAGTACAGAGTTAAAATGGCAGTTAATTCAAAACAGATCTAGTGCTTGTATTTGCAGTTCACATTTTGTTGCATTAATTATTTTCCTTCTTTAGGAAGTTAAAATTAATTGCTTCTTCATCCCGATGTACGCTGCATGTATTTGCAGTTCACATTTGTTTGCATTAATTATTTTCCTTCTTTAGCAAGTAAAAATTAGTCATTTGTATGAAGCGATAAGCCCTAGCTTTGAAAGCATTGAAGTACTGGCTCGTATAGCCTATCTATCTAGAGGTAATCCTAGGCACGTATTAAAAACTTTCCAAACATTTCAGATGATTGCTGGCCTATATAACCCCGAGTGTGCAGCAGATACTAGACATCACTTGTGTTGCACGCACCATCCACTCATGGCGATTGGCTTGCCATCCACTGATCATTTCGTGCTCCTCACCATCCTCATCTGCCTCCTCCTCCATCATTGCAGTGCAGTCTATGATGTCGAGTCAACCGCTGAGTCGGGGAAGCTGATATCGGCCCAGCTAAAGCTCGTCGGTGGGTCGACAGAATTTGGGCCTGATGTGAAGAGTCTCACCCTAACCGCAAGGCAAGTGTGTTTGATATTTCATTTCAATCAACTACTCCCTCCTTCCATCTATATAGGGCCTAATGCGTTTTTTAAGAT
>NW_021194882.1:0-788 GCF_002162155.2 Triticum dicoccoides
CATCCCAGGGTTTTATAATCGTGGTAATCACTCTGGGACCCCAAAACAGTGAGTAATACTCCATGAAACAGGCCAGAATCGGCCAAAACTGGCAGTGTTGATGACAGAAACGTAAACACATCCCAAGATTTGTTAATCGTGGAAATCACTCTGGGACCCCAAAACAGTGAGTAATAGTCCATGAAACGGGCCAGAATCGGCCAAAACTGCCAGCGTTGATGACCGACACGTAGACGCATCCCAGGGTTTGTTAATGGTGGTAATCACTCCGGGACCCCAGAACAGTGAGTAATAGTCCATGAAACGGGCCAGAATCGGCCAAAACTGCCAGTATTGATGACCGACATGTAAGCGCACCCTTGGGTTGCCTAACTATGGAAATCGCTTCGGGACCCCAAATCAGTGAGTAATAATCCAAGAGATGGGCCAGAATCGGCCAAAACTGCGAGTGTTGATGACCAACACGTAAACGCATCACAGGGTTTGTTAATCGTGGAAATCACTCTGGGACCCCAAAACAGTGAGTAATATCGATGAAACAGGCCAGAATCGGCCAAAACTAGCAGTATTGATGACCGACACGTAAACACATCCCAGGGTTTGTTAATCGTGGAAATTACTTCGGGACCCAAAAACAATGAGTAATAGTCCATGAAACGGGCCAGAATAGGCCAAAACTGCCACTGTTGATGACCGAGACGTAAACGCATCCCAGGGTTTGTTGATAGTGGAAATCACTCTCCAACCCCAAAACAGTGCGTAATAGTCCATGAAACGGGCCAGAATCG
>NW_021194883.1:0-1501 GCF_002162155.2 Triticum dicoccoides
GGATCGTCAAAGTCGACTGCCACCAAAGCGAAATCCACCATCTCATCGAAAGACGGGACACCTTTGCCTCTATCAGCCCCCCTGCCTACATGCAGCGCATCTGGGTCGTGGCCCATGTACCCCTTCACCCCCTAGACTATATATACTCTATCCCGTACAACTTTCTAGGGTTAGCAAAGGATTAGCTCATGTTTGTGTGAGAGCCTTGCTCATCCACTTGGTTACCTTCTCCTCGGAGATCGCGCCTCCACCGGAGAAGATCCTTCCAAGCGGATTCAAGACCCCTCTACGGGAAGATCCCCTTGTGGATTCAAGACCTCCTCTACGGAGAAGAACCGGCTACCCTATGTATCGTCCTTTGTTGGATTTGGACTGTGTATCTCTTTGTGCTTCGAGGATCTAGCACATGTGTAATCGAATCTTGTTGGTTTGAGTGATTCTCTTGTGTTTCCCCTCGTTTTCTCTCCCGTGTTCTTCGTGTTCATCATTGGGATCCGCTCCTTTCATCAAAGATCGGCCATCTAGGGTTCTACCCTACATCAATATATCTATGGACTTTGTTTTAGGCTTACCTCGAACAAAGAAGGGGAGGG
The DNA here is from genome assembly GCF_002162155.2 of Triticum dicoccoides. Taxonomy (NCBI): domain Eukaryota; kingdom Viridiplantae; phylum Streptophyta; class Magnoliopsida; order Poales; family Poaceae; genus Triticum; species Triticum dicoccoides. The sequence goes on from NW_021194883.1 coordinate 594, forward strand.
ATAGCATATTTGTTGTCGTGGATAGGTTCTCGAAAATGGCACACTTTATACAATGTCATAAAAGCGATGATGCTGTTAATGTTGCTGATTTGTTCTTTCGTGAAATTATTCACTTGCATGGTGTGCCAAATACTATTGTTTCAGATCGTGATACTAAATTTCTTAGCCACTTTTGGAGATGTTTATGGGCTAAGTTGGGGACTAAGCTGCTTTTTAGTACTACTTGTCACCCCCAAACTGATGGACAAACTGAAGTAGTCAATAGAACATTGTCTACTATGCTTAGGGCTGTTTTGAAGAATAACAAGAAAATGTGGGAAGAATGCTTGCCTCATATTGAATTTGCTTATAATCGTTCATTGCATTCTACTACTAAGATGTGCCCTTTTGAAATTGTGTATGGTTTCCTACCTCGTGCACCTATTGATTTGTTGCCTCTTCCATCTTTGGAGAAGGTTAATTTTGATGCTAAAGAACATGCTGAATTGATTTTAAAAATGCATGAGTTAACTAAGGAAAACATTGAGCGCATGAATGCTAAATATAAACTTGCTGGAGATAAGGGTAGAAAACATGTTGTGTTTGCACCTGGAGATCTTGTTTGGTTACATTTGCGTAAGGATAGATTTCCTGATTTGCGCAAATCAAAGTTAATGCCACGTGCTGATGGTCCCTTTAAGGTGTTAGAGAAAATAAATGATAATGCATATAAACTTGAGCTGCCTGCAGATTTTGGGGTTAGTCCCACTTTTAACATTGCAGATTTGAAGCCTTATTTGGGTGAGGAAGATGAACTTCCGTCGAGGACGACTTCATTTCAAGAAGGGGAGGATGATGAGGACATCAATACAATTGTTACACCCACAGCCCCTGCTGCTATACATACTGGACCAATTACTAGAGCTCGT
>NW_021194884.1:0-1041 GCF_002162155.2 Triticum dicoccoides
TGCTGCGGTAGCTGAACCCCTTTATCCTTTGCATGACCTGTCATTCCACAGTAAATAGATGAAACCCACTAGCATGAGTAGGAGTTGTTTGAGCCCTGTTGTGCCTACTCATTCATGTTTGTTTGTCATGCCTGCTACTGCTTAGAGTTGAGTCAGGTCTGATTCATCAGGGATGAATCAGAGGTGTGTGAACATGTCCTACTGTGTGTGAGCTAAGTGTGTGAACACGATTTGGTAAAGGTAGCGGTGAGAGGCCATGTAGGAGTACATGGTGGGTTGTCTCATTGCAGCCGTCCTCAGGAACTGAGTTCTGTGTTTGTGATCCATGATTCAGCTACTACCACGCATTGGGCCCGAAACCAATGGACCCTCTCGGCTTCTTGATCACCCTTGTCCTCTGTCCAGGAGTTGCAAGTAGTTTCTGGTGTTTGTAGTATGCTGGAGGCCGTGGACAGCGCTGACCATAGGGGTGGGCTGTGATGCGGTAGGCACGTGGCACGGTGTACCGGGCGCCCGTTTGGTGTCTCGGGAACCCTGTTCACATCGTTTGGGGCTGTGAGCGAAACTCCGGCCGGATCTCCTCATGGATGGAACCCGAATAGGCGATAAACCTGGACTAGAGACTTAGGTGATTAGGTAGGTCGTGGCCGACACCCACATTGGGCTTCCGCTTGAAGGTTGCCGAGTACATGTCGTGTAAACGGCGGTAAGTGGTGAGAGCGTGTGTGAAGAAGTACACCCCTGCAGGGTTAATCTAATCTATTCGAATAGCCGTGTCCGCGGAAAAGGACTTCTGGGTTGCTTATATCAGTTCATAGACAAGTGAAAGTGGATACTCTAAAATACGCAAGATAAGCGTGAGTGCTATGGATGGCGTTCTCGTAGGGAGACGGGAGCGGATCCATAGTGGTGTATTGATATGGTGAATATGTGGACTCGTGTGCGCCACCTCAAAAAAGTTACTCGCAGTCGTAGTTCAGGATAGCCACCGAGTCAAAGCTGGCTTGCTGCAGTTAAACCCCACCATCCCTTTGTTGATAA
>NW_021194885.1:0-1176 GCF_002162155.2 Triticum dicoccoides
CACAGCCATCTCAATAGTAACCCCGAGTCCATAGGAGCAGTGAAGAGGCTCGGTGGATCCAGGATAAGATGGAAATATCCTGACAGTGCAGAGATACTGGCTTTGATTAAAGTCTCGGAATTGCTCTTCGACCGTGTACTCGGGATACCAGCGGTATCCAGCCTCAGTCATTACCCTGACCAACTTGGCAGTATGGCCGGGTACATCTAGGCATCGAGTCAGGCGAACCACTTGATTGGGGTCGCGAGTGGCCATCTGAAAGCACAATCATAATGCAAAGGCATTAGAATTTCTAGCAAAATTTCGGCAGCATAACAGCTGTAAATGCTCAAGAAGGATTTTGAGACATTTGACAAAGGATTTCGTACACACTCAACATCATCATATCAAAGTTCTGAAACCATTCTAACAACATAATGTGGTAGTAGAACCGAACTAGGCTTGTATCCATCAAACTTATAAGGTACTACTGATTAGTAACACGTGATCCTGATAGAGAGAATAGGTCCTAATTCCTTAACCCCCGGTGGAAGAATGGACTGACTCAGATCAGAATGTCATAAGATAAAGGAGTAAAAAGAGCCTTATGTTCCAACCCACAAACAATTCCCCTACATATAACTAAAGAATTTCTAGACTCAACATCGACCAGTTTGGCTTGGAGAACCTACAGGAAGTCCGGCTCTGATGCCAACGCTGTCAGGACCCCGACTCGATGTCACATCGATCTAGCCGGTAACACCTCATATCACTTTGCGGCCTCACGCACGGTACCCCCACGGGTGTCGCCTTACCTTTGCCCGGGACCGTTTGCGCCTTTTGGCTCACGTATATGATAGTGTCGCTAGCATCCATATGATAAGGAGCCCGGGCTGACATGACTAGTCGTAAACCCAAAGTGGCACAGACTTACAGGGACAGGCATCCATGACCCAGCTTCGAACGTGTCGGTCATCAGCAAGTGGGTCCGGGCTGTAGCACTGGGCTAGCAGGACTCCGGTAAACCGGGCTGTAGCGGGCTAACAGGACTCCGGTACTCAAAGCGTGACATTTCCCCGAAGGGACAGACACAGGAACGAAGAAGGACACATGCCGGCCAGCCTAAGTGTTCCAGAGCAGTAGCAAGCTACCATGGCTCAGCGGTAACACTAGGAGACATTTCCCGGTAAGAGAGGC
>NW_021194886.1:0-1198 GCF_002162155.2 Triticum dicoccoides
GTGAGAGGAGATTCATGCGCCTCCTTAAGAATCAACTGACGAAGATGTTGCTTCTTGGGAACCACCAAGCGATTCTCAAAGAAAACAACACCACGATCATCCATAGAGAAACATCCACCAACTCCCTTCTTAACGTTTCTCTTGATCCGGGTAATCCCCGTATCATGTTTCTGGGCTTCGATGATAAGATCCACAAGGGTAGGTTTCGCCACCAAGGTAGAAAGGAATCCGCGAGGAGCAATGTGAAGGTTAAGCTTACAGAATTCCTCATGGAGAAGTGGTTGGCCTTGCTGCAACATGAGATTGTTGCAATAGGATTTACGGCTTAGAGCATCAGCCATGACATTGGCCTTGCCTGGGGTGTAGGTAATCCCTAGATCATAATCTGTGATTAACTCCAGCCAACGTCTTTGCCTAAGGTTCAAATCTGGTTGGGTGAAGATATACTTGAGACTCTGGTGATCGGTGTAGATCTCGCAACGTTTACCAAGGAGGTAATGTCGCCAGGTCTTGAGTGCATAGACTACGGCTGCAAGCTCTAGATCATGTGTAGGATAATTCTCCTCATGTGGATGCAACTGTCGAGATGCATAGGCAATCACATGACGATCCTGCATAAGAATGCAACCTAGTCCCTGTCGTGAGGCGTCGCAGTAGATAATAAAGTCTTTACTGAAATCCGGTGGCACAAGTATGGGAGCAGAAGTCAGGCGTCTTTTCAGTTCCTGAAAACTGTACTCACACTGTGGGGACCACTCGAACTTTTTATCTTTCTTGAGAAGTTCCGTGAGGGGTTTGGCTACTTTGGAGAAGTTTTCAACAAAGCGGCGACAATAGCTGGCTAGACCAAGGAAGCTCCTAACTTGTTTCACGGTCTCAGGTGGAGTCCAATCGAGAACAGCTTGAACTCTCTCGGGATTGACAGCAATGCCCTTACCAGAGATTACGTGGCCTAGGTAGGTCACTTCTGGCAACCAAAATTCACACTTGGAGAACTTGGCATAAAGGCGGTGTTCTCTGAGTTTTTCTAAAACAAGTCTAAGATGTTCGGCATGCTCTTCCTCGTTCTTCGAGTAAATAAGAATATCATCGAGGTAAACCACGACGAACTTATCTAAGTACTCCATGAAGATCGAGTTCATCAAGCGGGAGAATGTGGCTGGGGCGTTGGTTAGGCCAAAGGACATGACGGTGTACT
>NW_021194887.1:0-1340 GCF_002162155.2 Triticum dicoccoides
TACATTTAAGTTAATGAAATTAGTATTGAAAAAAAAATAAAAAAATAAGAGAAAATACAAAAAATAGGCATTGCTACCCCCAGTGCCCCGTCCCGCCTAACCATGTAGCGTTTGACCACGGGGTCTAGCCCTTTGACTTTGCACGGACGGGCTTTGACCAGTGGACCTCCCCACCCGGTTGTGTTAGGTCAGCCCATACGAATACTTTGGAGCAACATCCGGGCCAGACCCACAGCTAGATCCCCTCCGTGTAGACCCCACACGTCCGTTTCCCCCCTCCAGGTGCCGGCGGCGGCGCCGTCCGTGAGGGGGGGCAAACCCCGGACACGCGTGCCGGGCGTTTGCAACCGCCACAACACTTCCAGACTTGTGAGAGGACGCCTACGCAAGATTTGGCGGCATGCTAGCCCCCGGAGGCCGCCGGCCACAGCCGTAGACGTGCGAAGGGCAATCCGCGTAGAGGGAATTTTTCGGATACTTCTCCATCACCAAAAATTATGAAAAAATACCATCGTTCCTATAGCACATGTGCCCACGTCGTGCAAAAAAACTCATGATTTTATCGCGCTCCGAGTATTTAGTAATATTGACGCCGCATCGTTACCGCAGAACGTCTACTACCGTGTCATCGCCGTCTGTGAGGGGGGGGGACACGCACCGGAGACGCGTCCCGCCTCTTCGGACATGCCACCACACCACCCCGCATGTTTGAGGGCCCAGTGCGACGCTTCGGAGGCATTGCTACCCCCCAAGTGCCCCCGTCCCGCCTAACCCTGTAGCGTTTGACCACGGGATCTAGCCCTTTGACTTTGCACGGACGGGCTTTGACCAGTGGACCTCCCCACCCGGTTGTGTTAGGTCAGCCCATAGGAATACTTTGGAGCAACATCCGGGCCAGACCCACAGCTAGATCCCCTCCGTGTAGACCCCACATGTCCGTTTCCCCCCTCCAGGTGCCGGCGGCGGCGCCGTCCGTGAGGGGGGGCACACCCCGGACACGCGTGTCGGGCGTTTGCAACCGCCACAACACATCCAGACTTGTGAGAGGCCGCCTACGCAAGATTTGGCGGCATGCTAGCCCCCGGAGGCCGCCGGCCACAGCCGTAGACGCGCGAAGGGCAATCCGCGTAGAGGAAATTTTTCGGATACTTCTCCATCACCAAAAATTATGAAAAAATACCATCGTTCCTATAGCACATGTGCCCACGTCGTGCAAAAAAACTCATGATTTTATCGCGCTCCGAGTATTTAGTAATATTGACGCCGCATCGTTACCGCAGAACGTCTACTACCGTGTCATCGCCGTCCGTGAGGGGGGGCCACGCACCAGAGACGTGTCC
>NW_021194888.1:0-639 GCF_002162155.2 Triticum dicoccoides
CTGAGTGTTTTGAGACAGGTGCCATTATAGGAAGTTTTTTTTGACCCGTTTCCAGTTTTTGGGTCCGGGCAATCGAAAAAAAAAAAAATTGGTCGAAAAAATTTCGTGCCCATCCTGTCAGTTTGAGCTAGGAAGAGTTTTGAGACACTCGCCATTATAGTGATTTTTCGCAAAAAAAAAACAGCGCAAAAAAAAAGAGCGCAAAAAAAAAGAGAGCGAAAAAAAAATTCAGAGTGTGCTTTTCCCTTGTTTACGTGCCGCGCCGTGATTTTGTTAGTGTTCTAGGCTCGCGTCTCTAGCACAGTCTAGCCTAGGACCAGCACAGTACCGTCGTTGAGCGTTTATTCAACTTTGCATCTCTGAATTGATTATTGCTGACCCTTTTTGCTACCATATTATAAGCCTTCCCAGCTCCACATACATCTACGTCGTGCGTTTGACTCTCCCTGGTAATCGCTCTATCCAAGCTTTGAGAGTTTTTGACTACAACGGTTGCCGATCACCGCCTGCTGCTGGGTAAGAACTGGTAAGAATTTGAGATTTGCTTGACGGATTTGTGACACCCACCACCACCACTTGTTCGTAGTCTGTAGGATCATATTCTTGTGTGTTTCTATTGCTGCTAACCATGCCAGGATC
>NW_021194889.1:0-689 GCF_002162155.2 Triticum dicoccoides
CCGCTGCATCATTATCTCTTCCGCTGTCCACCACCCATCCATCAATTTCCACCACGTGCTACCCACCATTCATTGTCATAATAATAGTTGAGATCGTTCACATCTTCACTTGATCCAATCTGCATCTTATCTAGTTTGTTTTGGAAAGAGGGAGAAAAAAAAGAGAGAAAAAAAACGAGAGAAAAAAAAAGGAAAAAAAAGTCAGAGAAAAAAAAAGGAGAGAAAGAAAAAAAAAAGTGTGAGGAAAAAAAAGAGAGAAGAAAAAAAAACAAAAAAATCGGCACAAACTTTTTCAGAGGAAAGTTGGAGACAAAGTTGTTGATATATCCTGCTTGGCTGTTGTTTCACCTCATTATCTTCACTACTGTTGTGATCTTCACTTATATCTTGCTGTCAAGAGCTACTTAGTATCCTTCATTGATGCTAGTTGTGCTACGCCGTGACCTCATTAGTGTTCTAGGCTCGCGTCTCTAGTCCGGTCTAGCCTAGGACCAGCACAGTACCGTCGTTGAGCGTTTATTCAACATTGCATCTTTGAATTGATTATTGCTAATCTTTAGCTACCATATATAGCCAACCCAGCTCCACATATTTCTACACCGTGTATACGTACGCTCCCCTGGCAATCGCTTTACTCAATATTCGGAGTTACTTGACACCGCTGGTTGCCGATCACCGCCTGCTGCATG
>NW_021194890.1:0-1064 GCF_002162155.2 Triticum dicoccoides
AAAACTAAGTTTGGATTATATGAGTGGTTAGTCATGCCTTTTGGGTTAACTAATGCACCTAGTACTTTCATGAGATTAATGAACGAAGTTTTACGTGCCTTCATTGGACGATTTGTGGTAGTTTACTTTGATGACATATTGATTTATAGCAGATCTTTGGAAGAACATTTGGAACATTTACGTGCTGTTTTTATTGCTCTACGTGATGCACGTTTGTTTGGTAACCTTGGGAAGTGCACCTTTTGCACCGACCGAGTATCTTTTCTTGGCTATGTTGTTACTCCACAGGGAATTGAAGTTGATAAAGCCAAGATTGAAGCTATTGAGAGTTGGCCGCAACCCAAAACGGTCACACAAGTGAGGAGTTTTCTTGGCCTCGCTAGATTCTATAGGCGTTTTGTGAGAGATTTCAGCACCATTGCTGCACCTCTCAATGAGCTTACAAAGAAAGATGTGCCTTTTCTTTGGGGTACCGCATCGAAAGAAGCCTTCTCGGTATTGAAAGATAAGTTGACACATGCTCCTTTACTCCAACTTCCTGATTTTAATAAGACTTTTGAGCTTGAATGTGATGCTAGTGGAATTGGATTAGGCGGTGTGTTATTACAAGATGGCAAACCTGTTGCATACTTTTCTGAAAAATTGAGTGGGCCTAGTCTGAATTATTCTACTTATGATAAAGAATTATATGCTCTTGTTCGGACTTTAGAAACATGGCAACATTATTTATGGCCCAAAGAATTTGTTATACATTCTGATCATGAATCTTTGAAACATATTAAAAGTCAAGCTAAACTGAATCGTAGACATGCTAAATGGGTTGAATTCATTAAGACTTTTTGATGAGGACATGACTACCTTGGATATGACCAAAAATATTGCATATATGCATATTTGTCAGGTGATTTCTAGTGCAAACTATTCAATAATCTATTTATGTTATCCAGAACAAAAATACTTCACACACTTTTGTGTTTTGTCTAATTGCAGGTGTATGGGACATTTGTACAATCCACATATGAAGATAAGGAAGAAAGAGATGTTTATTTGCTGTCCAAAAAGTT
>NW_021194891.1:0-1046 GCF_002162155.2 Triticum dicoccoides
ATGCGTCAAGTACAAGAGCTTCTCGACAAAGGTTATATACGCGAATCCCTTAGTCCTTGTGCTGTTCCTATTATTCTAGTGCCGAAAAAGGATGGTACATCACGTATGTGTGTTGATTGTAGAGGCATTAATAATATTACTATTCGTTATCGTCATCCTATTCCTAGGCTAGATGATATGCTTGATGAATTGAGTGGCTCTACAATATTCTCCAAAGTTGATTTGCGTAGTGGCTACCATCAAATTCGTATGAAATTGGGAGATGAATGGAAAACAGCATTTAAAACTAAGTTTGGATTATATGAGTGGTTAGTCATGCCTTTTGGGTTAACTAATGCACCTAGTACTTTCATGAGATTAATGAACGAAGTTTTACGTGCTTTCATTGGACGATTTGTGGTAGTTTACTTTGATGACATATTGATTTATAGCAGATCTTTGGAAGAACGTTTGGAACATTTACGTGCTGTTTTTATTGCTCTACGTGATGCACGTTTGTTTGGTAACCTTGGGAAGTGCACCTTTTGCACCGACCGAGTATCTTTTCTTGGCTATGTTGTTACTCCACAGGGAATTGAAGTTGAGAAAGCCAAGATTGAAGCTATTGAGAGTTGGCCGCAGCCCAAAACGGTCACACAAGTGAGGAGTTTTCTTGGCCTCGCTGGATTCTATAGGCGTTTTGTGAGAGATTTCAGCACCATTGCTGCACCTCTCAACGAGCTTACAAAGAAGGATGTGCCTTTTGTTTTGGGTACCGCACAGGAAGAAGCCTTCACGGTATTGAAAGATAAGTTGACACATGCTCCTTTACTCCAACTTCCTGATTTTAATAAGACTTTTGAGCTTGAATGTGATGCTAGTGGAATTGGATTAGGAGGTGTGTTATTACAAGATGGCAAACCTGTTGCATACTTTTCTGAAAAATTGAGTGGGCCTAGTCTGAATTATTCTACTTATGATAAAGAATTATATGCTCTTGTTCGGACTTTAGAAACATGGCAACATTATTTATGGCCCAAAGAATTTGTTATACATTCTGATCATGA
>NW_021194892.1:0-768 GCF_002162155.2 Triticum dicoccoides
AAGATCGTCGTTTATCGACGTTTGTTCGGCATCATCTTGCTGACGGCGCCCTTCATCTTCACCGTCAAGGTTCAGATAAGAAGAGATATCATCTTCTTCTTGTCCGGTCGGCACATATAGAATATCGCCGTTTATGATGCCGAACATATGTGCTTCACCGTCCGGATCATAGTTGTCCATAATCGGGTCAGCTCTATCGTCCGCCATTATGTCAGTCCTGAAAACATGTAGTAAAAACAAATTAATTAAGTGAAGAAGGGGGCGGTGGCGGTGGCGGTGGCGAAAGGGCGGTGGCAAAAGGAGGGGGCGAGGAAGGGGTGGGAGAGGGTGTCGCGGTAGAGCGCGAGACGGGGCGGCAGACGACGGCGTCACGGAGAGGGAGGCGAGGACAACACACATTTATAACCCTCGCCGTCCCCTCTCGATCCCTAAAAAAACACCGCGCGCATCGCCGCCCCCCTCGCCGCCCCCTCTCCGTATATACGTTTTTTTTGTTAATTATCAAATTTTACGGTTTTTTTTGTTAATTAGCAAGTTTTAAGTTATTTACCGTTTTTGTTAAACTAATTAACTAGTTAAAATTAAAAAGAACAAAAAAAAATTCTCTCTCTCTCTCTCTCTCTCTCTCTCTCTCTCTGTAGATCGAGCAGCGTTGAGGGCGGCGAGGCCGGCGGCCCGAGGATGGATTGGGGGGCGGCGTTGAGGGCGGCGAGGCCGGCCGGCGGCGTTGAGGGCAGCGAGGCCGGCCGGCGGCGTTGAGGGCGAGAG
>NW_021194893.1:0-1180 GCF_002162155.2 Triticum dicoccoides
GACAATCTCCGGAATCCGCGCCACCTGTGCCTTGAGTTCTTGAACCTCTCGCGCCTGGCTTTCCGAGCTGGTCTTTTTCTCCTTCCGCACACCAGCGGTATAGTATGACCCCCATTTTGTCGACAAGCCTTTGCCGGCCACACGACCAGCTGACGTCGGCTTACTGAGCTTATCCTTGTTCTTCATTATATTCAACCCCCTATTTAGAGTGGTGTCCCAAGGGTTGCTCTTAGTCGACCCCGCGCTACTGCTTTCAGTCGCCTGCGGAAGGAATGTGAACCATTTAGAAATTCGGCTTCATTAATTAGAATGCAACCATATGGAGCTAATTACGCGGGGGTGTATTCCTTACCAGAACAAGCTCAAGCCGCCTCGTCTTCGGATCCGTGGTAAGCTCCTTTGTTTTCGGGTCCTTATTGTACCGGGCCCTGACAAAGTTCCTGGTCTGCTTGTCACCGTATTTATCGAAGAGGGGCGGTAGGCCTTGCTCGGCACGGTCCGCCTCCTCCTTGTCCCATATAGGCTCCGCCACTCTGTAACCGCCGGGACCAAGTGTGTGTTCCCCTATGTTCATCTCCCGCATTTGTTTCCCCCACTCACTTGATTGGGAGCTTGCGGTGCTCGAGCAATTGATCTTGAAGTCGTTGTAGTCATCTTCGGTGATCGAAGGATTTTTCTCCTTGATCTTCTCATAACTCTCACCTTTCTCGATCATTCTCTTCACATTGCTTTTCCAAGTAGACAGGGCCTTGCTCATCTTCGTGAGGGCAGCATTGTTCACTTTATTCCCTTTGAGGCTTGTGTTTTCGAATTCAGCGGGGAACTTGTATCGTTCGTGCAGCTTCGTGAAGAGGAGGTGGCGCAAATTCCCTCGGTCAGGATGCCTCAGGTTCTCGGTGTTGATCGAGACGGTGCTCCGGACAATGCACCCGAGCTGAAGCGAGTACCCATTGACTATTCGTTCGGGCGCCGTTGGATTCCCGTTAGAGTCCACTTCAGTAACTTCCTCCTTGAGGGTGCGGAGCACGATCGGGCGCCGGTCCTTCCGTTGCCTCTTCGGCTGGCTGCTATCTGTGCGTGCGCCGCCATCATCAGTGGTGGCATCCTCGGCGGCACCATCAGTGGTGGCATCAGTGTGGTCATCCTCGGTGGCACCATCCGTGGTCTCAGGATCGGTGGG
>NW_021194894.1:0-1798 GCF_002162155.2 Triticum dicoccoides
CTATGCAAGTTACTCATCTATTCATGTGTCATATATGCAAAAATCAAGGGAAGTAAAAATGGATGACATATACATATACAACATGTACACCTTGTCTCTTTTGTTAGCCACATTTCAGATTAAGCAACGCCGAGGACGGCTTTATTTTCAAGAAGGGGAGGATGATGAGGACATGACTACCTTGGATATGACCAAAAATATTGCATATATGCATATTTGTCAGGTGATTTCTAGTGCAAACTATTCAATAATCTATTTATGTTATCCAGAACAAAAATACTTCACACACTTTTGTGTTTTGTCTAATTGCAGGTGTATGGGACATTTGTACAATCCACATATGAAGATAAGGAAGAAAGAGATGTTTATTTGCTATCCAAAAAGTTCTCTCACGTCACTTTTGGGCCAAGAGAAGATAGAGTCCAAGTCTCTCACGGTCTGGATTCAGATTCGGACTGCACAGACATACCTGACTCAAAACGCACACAAGTTTTTCATACGGACTCTGAATTGGGTGATTCTTTTTTTGTTGGAAACTAGATTTCGTGCACTTCCCAACCCAATTGGAATCACCTTCAAATTCGTCCGGAGCGTTGAGTTGTGGACGAAACAATCTGATGCTGCAGCAGAATCCGAGTCAAACTACAAGTCCAAAGGTGTTACATCACCTCCACTTGGGCCCATGAGCCTTGTACGACCTAGGGTTAGTTTTAGGCTGCCTTGGGACGTCCTCCCACCTCCTTGGCCGCCACCCCTTGCTCCTATATAAGTAGATCCATCTAGTAGCTTTTTCCTTGGGATTTGTTTAGTTAAAAGTTAGCCATTGCAACTTCGTGTACTTCGTTTGTGTCCAACGACCAGACCAAGACCGCTTACACATCCCCACCATTATCAATACCTCATATATATTTGCAATATTCAGATTGCTTTATCATATTCTTGCTCATTCTTCGATTGCTTGCAGGAATAGACCTTCGTGGTCAGGCTGACCGTGCTTCCGGCATCGTCAGTAACCTCAGGAGATTGGTTTAGCGATTGCTAAGGCGCAACGTCGTGCACGTTTGTAGTCGGATCGTCAAAGTCGTCTCCACCAAATCGATAGTTATCATCTCATCGAAAGATCGGGACACCCCGCCTCTGATGAGGACATGACTACCTTGGATATGACCAAAAATATTGCATATATGCATATTTGTCAGGTTATTTCTAGTGCAAACTATTCAATAATCTATTTATGTTATCCAGAACAAAAATACTTCACACACTTTTGTGTTTTGTCTAATTGCAGGTGTATGGGACATTTGTACAATCCACATATGAAGATAAGGAAGAAAGAGATGTTTATTTTCTGTCCAAAAAGTTCTCTCACGTCACTTTTGGCCCAAGAGAAGATAGAGTCCAAGTCTCTCACGTTCTGGATTCAGATTCGGACTGCACAGACACACCTGACTCAAAACGCACACAAGTTTTTCATACGGACTCCGAATTGGGTGATTCTTTTCTTGTTGGAAACTAGATTTCGTGCACTTTCCAACCCAATTGGAATCACCTTCAAATTCGTCCGGAGCGTTGAGTTGTGGACGAAACAATCTGATGCTGCAGCAGAATCCGAGTCAAACTACAAGTCCAAAGGTGTTACATCACCTCCACTTGGGCCCATTGGCCTTGTACGACCTAGATTTAGTTTTAGGCTGCCTTGGGACGTCCTCCCACCTCCTTGGCTGCCACCCCTTGCTCCTATATAAGTAGATCCATCTAGTAGCTTTTCCTTGGGATTTGTTTAGTTAAAAGTTAGCCA
>NW_021194895.1:0-2317 GCF_002162155.2 Triticum dicoccoides
CAAGCAATCCATCTATCTTATGAAGATCAATCCGCCCAATTATTGGTAGGTGGTTGTTTGTGAGGTCAATTGAACTAAAACCACATCACTTATGTATGAACAGAGGGAGTAACAAACAAGACCTAGAATGGCAAATGATGAATGAAAAAAAAATGAAGATTAACAATTCGAACAATGATGAAAAGTAAGAGTCAACGCTAAGTTTGTGCAACCATCAAAGTGACATTGTGGATTCATAATCAATTACACTTGGAGAGGACACAATAATATTGTTCTATCAATTCTAACAAAAGAACTTTTTGCGCTATATGGAATATATTGACGATGGCGGCCAATCTTCTTAGTCGATGATGGGGACGATGAAGGATCGCATCTGATTGATCAAAATGAGGTGAAGAAAGTGTTAATCAACACTGAGGTGAAAACTTCACCAAGATCAGATTCAGAAAATGAAAACGAGAACTACACCAAAGTTCTCCCCGACTGCCATGTCATCTCCCACTTCCTTGTCAAGGACGACGCCAACAACGAGGCACTCTCCAAACACCGGGGTGTCCTTCTGATATTACATTTCTTCATATATACTTTTAGCCTATTTACATCACAATTTAAACCTCATGTGCTGAGAGATTACACCTGCTTCAGGGGTGACTTCGGGTCCGCAGCATCGGCCGGCCCCTCCACCTCATGTCGTTGCTCGACCGTCTCAGAATAAAACTGCACGGTTCTGTCGCAGGCTCCGCCGCCGCAAGCTAACACCGGAGGTGGTGCTTCGGCTGCGCCCCGGGGTCAATGGGGGGACGATGGCTTCAATGCTTATGGAGCTGGTCAGCACCGCGGCTCTTCGTCCACGGTTGGAGGTCGTGGATATGCTTGGCAGAGTGACGGCTCGGCTGAGAGGCCGTTCTTGGGTCCTTCAGGTGGTTTCGTTGAGGGGGCATCTGGCCCGGGTCATCGGCAACAGGGAGGTTTCCGCGGTCATCGTGGTGGTCGAGGCGGTTGAGGTGGCCGGTTCCGTCCACGACAAACGTCTACGACCGTTGTTGTCGACCAGACGACCGATGGAGGGGCTGCCAAGGAGCCAGTGTTGACCGGTCAGGCTATGGAGGTTGTGACGGCTCTCGCTACTGTCCAGGTTCCTGAGAACGAGACTATGGGTGATGTGTCTGTGGAGGTGCCGGATAGGGCTGAGTCAGATAAGGCGTCCAAGTGGGCGCGCAAGAAAGAGAATTTGTTATGTTATCATTGTGGCAACAAGGGTCATTTCATTGCTGAGTGTGTTGCTCTGTTATGTGATACTTGTGGTAAATCGGCACACGATTCGGGGGACTGTCCGCTTCTGCGTGAGCAGGCACCGTCGCTTATGATGTATGGAGTTTACTATGCTGAGCTCACGTTTTTTGAATCTCCTAATGAGAGGGAGATTCCTGATGAGGATCAGAGCATGACCACTGGGACTGTTAAGGTGACCAGAGGATAGGTCTCTGAGACCCAGATTGTGCAGAGGCTCCGGTAGTTAGCTCCTGGGGATTTCCAGTGGGAGCTCGTCAGTCTTGCGGATAAGATGTTCAGGGTTGAGTTCCCTTCGGTGGAGGATTTACAGAGGTTGCTGAGTTTTGGGATGTGCAAAGTGTAGGGTATAGAGGGCATACTTGAGATTCATGAGTGGAAGCAGGTGGAGCCTCAGGGTAGGCCGCTTAGTCAGGCGTGGTTGCGTTTCTTCGAGGCTCCCTCCAAGCCGTTGCAGGATGCTAGGGTTGTGGCTAGCTTGGCGATTATGGTGGGGAAGCCTGAGCGAGTGGATATGGCGTTTACCAGAGCTCACGTGATATTTGTGGACTCTGGTGAGGCTACCCACTTGGGAAACAAAAACTCGTTCTCCTTCGAGCTTGCTTGGTTTGAACGAGACGGCTTCTTCGATCTCGTAGCCAGAGAGTGGGCTAAGGATTCAGGAGGGAAGACTGCGCTTGAGCGCTGGCAGAATAAGATCAGGCATTTGAGAAGTTTCCTGCGTGGGTGGGCTAAGCATCTTAGCGGGATTTATAAGGTCGAAAAGGAACGACTTCTTACCCTTATTCAATCCTTAGATGTAAAAGCAGAAACCACGCTGCTGCCAGCCTCGGAGCTTCATGCCAAGCTTGACGCGGAGATGAGGCTGAAAGAACTTCTTAGAGAAGAGGAATTAAAGTGGGCGTTGCAGGCCAAGGTCTGACGAGTAGTCCAGGGGATGCGAACACTCAATTCTTTCACATGATCGCTAATGGTAAACATAGAAAGAAGATGATTTTTCAACTTGAACAAGATGAAGGAATAATTT
>NW_021194896.1:0-4061 GCF_002162155.2 Triticum dicoccoides
TACCTTAGTACTTATTTTGAAAGTAAACAATACTGACATTTATAAAAAGAAACAGAATGGGTTGAAGAAGATAAGGGAGTACATCGTACACATGGTGCTGACCATGGATGGTAATATTGGAGTGCCGATTCCCGCAAAAAAAAAATATTGGAGTGCCGCCGAAATGCATAGTGAGTCCAATGCTGCTGGAATGATGTACTAAGTGCCCAAGATGTTGGAACCTAAAATGTAATATATACCGTGGATGATGGATGTTTTATGTACTATTTAGTTAAATGCAGCTGAATTGTGTGGCACGCATCCCTTTTTATGTTTTATATTGCGTAAAAATGGTAGATGCCGTGGAACAGAGCCAAATCGGTTAGTGATTCTAAGAATAAATATAAACATTAACGCTGTGTGATGAGAGAGCGCTGTAGACAAATTATGAAAGAAAATGTCAAAATGTATGTAGTTAAGATGGCGTGGTCGAATTGATTAATGTAACGAATTAAGGAATAACTAATCTTGCGTTCGTAGTAATGTTGCTAAATATAATTAGTATTTAAGGTGATTGATTTGGCATACCGAAAATAGATTTATATGTTTTTTTGGATAAATGCCGATTCAAGTTGTCGTTCTCATAAGAATGAAATTTGTTCCCCGGGGAATGTCAGTAGCTTCTGTAATAATAAGGTGCAGAGGTAAATACGTCCCTGGTTGTATATGCACCCTATGTGGGTAAATTTGTTAGTAAATAAATATAAAGTCCAAAAAGGTAAGAACCTGTTAGACAGATAACATGACATGCTTTTGCACCACTATAACAATTTGCAAAAAAAATAACAAAAGTTGGCTTCAAAGCGAAAGAAGACACAAATTATTTGCTATTTTAGCGGACGGGAACATTTGGTTCCTGGGTATATATACACCCTATATGGAAAAATAAATTAGTAATTCAACAACAAGACAAAAAAATGGAAATATTTTTGAAATAAACTTGACCTTCTATTGTACTTGTGAGAAAAATTTCACAAAAATGAAATCACCCTTTGACTTCTTTTGAAAAAGACAAATTTTTGGTGAAAATAGTGTAAATAGTGTCCTATAATAGCAAATAATTTTTGTCTTTTTTGCCCTGAAGTCAATGTTGGATTTTTTCCGTCAAAATTTATATACTAGTGTAAAACAAAGTCAAGTTTAATCTAAAAATACTTTTGAACTATTTTGACTTTTTTTTTTGAATTATTCATACAATTTTGTTCAATAATAAAAAGTCTATTTTGATAAGAAGTCAAAAGGAGGATTAGTTCTGTGGATTTATTCTAACGAGTACAATAAAAAGTCAAGTCTATTTCAAAGAAAGAGTACGGAAACTTTTGAATTATTGTGGAATTACTATATTATTTTTCCGACATAGGGAGTAGATGTACCAATACACCAAAAAACTGCCTCCGCGGGGTTTTTGGTCAGTTTAACAACCTAGGAACCTAGGAAATGAAGTCTGTTTTACTATGAACAAACTTTGTCCGATTCAAAGTTGTCGTTCTGAATACCCGGCGGGTGTAATGATAAACATGTGATCTGACTGTATGATGTCCTTTGTATTATATTTTCAAAAACATCTGCATGTGTTCATTGTTGCTATGTTATTTTCCAAAGTAGAAGTAAAAAATTTAGTTACTTCCCAAATAATGTACTATTAAGAATAATTTTTTTTAATGAATACATGGTTGAAAAAGTTAAGCTTGGTGATTTAAGCAGGATAAAAAATTGAAGTAACATTACGTAATAAGTTTTTGTGCTGTGAACTAGTATTTTACATAATGAGGTAAGTTAAGACTGCAAAATGTAGTTCGTGAGGACTGAATGTAATAAATATAAGTAAATTAGGGAAAACTTAATGACTATGGTTGATGTGACAGGAAAAAAATGTGTAGTATTGACAGTAACGTTGATTAGCATTTTTAAGGCATATGATAGGAGTAGTTGGCCTAAAATGCAAGGTGATTTTGTTACATACACATATTAAGGAAAAATCATTTAAAAGTGATTCTGGGTAATTAGTTTTTAGTACCATGTGGGAGTTGTTAGGAAATGAAACACCTGTGCCAGTGTTAAATACTAGTAGTAATTTCAGTTTGTGAGCTGCTGCCATCCGACATGAACAGAGCGCATGTCAGAGATGGGTGAGGAGGGGTAGCTGGTTAAATGAGAGTGGGACAGCAGGAAGAACAGGTTCAAAGGAATCAAATACAAGATCTGCTGGTACAGGTAAAGTTGTAATACAAAACAAGACCAGGGACCATACTAATAGGCAGGACTGGATGACTGGTGAGATTCCGGGGACAGATGTCCCCAGGAATCATTGGGTATTTCCCTCCATTGTTAATTTTTTTACACCTACAGTAAAACTATTTTCTATGAACCAACAGATTTATTTATTGCTAAATAAATCCATTGAAAACTACAGCCCAAATTCTAAATATTTGCATGGGCAGCAGCACAGAACCTAGCACAACTCAATGGCCATGGACACAACAAGCAGTAGCACGGTAAGGGGAGGAAGAGAGTTTACCTTGCATGGCATCGTCCATAACTTGCTCCACGAACTCGATTTGCTCCATGGCGCCCCCCTGCATCAAGTTGGAATACCTAGTTGACTTTAATTATACTAAGATTCTTTCATGTGAAACCAAATAGTGGAATTAATATATGGTATATACCATATCATGCCAAAAAAGAAGTAGGTTGTCTACCAGGCCATGCCTTGTACCTTCAGTTCAGTTCTCAAATCTGGTATGATTGCCCCAGTAGAGGAACCAAAATACAACGAGTCAAATATTGTCGTCCGTAAGAACTTACCTGCCAATTGAAAAAAGATAATGCTAACTTATTATGGGATCATCATCAAGCACATGCACATTGTTGTTCAAATTCTTACTATGGCAGTCATTACGTTGTTGTTCAACGATGAGTAAATATTTTCTGGACAGTTAACAAAAAGAGATGGTTCAAACTATAGACCCACAAATGGATGGTTGCAAATCAATAGGGTGTATACTGTTCTAGGTACACCATATTGGGCAAAACACACTAATTTACAGTGGAATGGCCAAAAGAGTACCTTATACAGGGACAACTTGTAGGCGCTTATTTCCTTGCCGTGTATTTCACGAGTATAGGCTGATATAGTACTAAAAAATAATAATCCCTCACAGGTTATCCTTATATCTAGTTTGTTCTATCCCTTTCCGTAAAGAATTTGCAGAACTAAACCAGCTCTTAGTTCTTTCCATATTTTATACATATTACAGGCAGAATAGAAGTCGCTCCTGACTTTTGGTGGGGAATAGTGTCCGAAGAAATACGTCTATAGAAGCACCGTGTCCTGAACTCATGATAACCACAATAACAATATCCTTTTTAGTTGAAAAGGCAAACTTCTAATATTTAAATATTATTCATGATTTTTTAAAAGGATACATCAAGATACCATGTTCCCAAAAAGGCAGTAAGAAATATAATACAAATGTGATTATTTGGCTGAAAGTGCATATCAATACAGAACAGAAATTATATTGGACACTGTACTGAGATAACACTACATCAACTCCCAACTGTAACAGAAGTACCTATATTATTGCTGCTCCTTCTTGATTTCTACCTCCGCAACTTTCAGCATTGCGAAGAGCTCGGGAATAGTCTTATTCATCCCTTGCATATTATAGTTCATCACGAAGCTCTTGTAGCTTGGTGGCAGTGATTGGAGAATTCTGTCAATGACGCAATCATCTGGAAGATTAACTCCCAATTGAATCAAGTGATTATTATACCCAGACATTTTGAGTATATGCTCACTGACAGAACTGTTCTCTTCCATCTTGCAGCTATAGAACTTATTGGAGACTTCATATCTCTCAATCCGGGCATTTGCTTGAAATATTAACTTCAACTCCTGGAACATCTCATATGCTCCATGACGTTCAAAACGTCGTTGAAGTCCCGATTCTAAGCCGTAAAGCATGGCACACTGAACTATCGAGTAGTCATCAGCTTTGCTCTGCCAGACGTTCATAACA
>NW_021194897.1:0-1087 GCF_002162155.2 Triticum dicoccoides
TCTGCCCTCCAAAGCAATGTCCAGGTCAGTCGACCGCTGTTTGTTCTGTTGGATATGCTACCAAAAACTTTTCTTTTCCGGAATTTATATTAGTCACCCACTGGGTGTGTCGAATAAACTCCGTGTTAGCGGGGGCACGCTGAGTGCACCCGCTGGGTGTAGTCCCCAAGGCTAAGGTCGACTGCTGGCAGTCGGCCTTAGGCTTTATGATGTCAATCTTTCTGTCAGTCGACTGGTCGACTGGATTTCGCAAACCGGTGGGGGCACGCTGAGTGCACCCACTGGGTGTAGTCCCCAAGGCTAAGGTCGACTGCTGGCAGTCGGCCTTAGGCTTTATGATGTCAATCTTTCTGTCAGTCGACTGGTCGACTGGATTTCGCAAACCGGTGGGGGCACGCTGAGTGCACCCACTGGGTGTAGTCCCCCAGACTGTGGTCGACTGCTTGCATTTGATCACAGTCTTAGAGAATGCGTCTCGCACACTGTTTTTTTTTTTGAGGTCGACTGGTCGACTTTGTCTTCAACAGGATTAGTGGGGGCACGCTGAGTGCACCCACTGGGTGTAGTCCCCGAGACTACGGTCGAATGCTTGTATTCGGCTGTAGTCTTAGAAACGTGTGTTTTTCCCTTTTTCACTCGGAAGTGAGTTACATTTGACGTTTAGTCGATTGGTTCTTCGCAGAACTCCTGTGATCTTGTGGCTCGCTACTCAGAGCTGGAACAAAAGCATACTCAAGTCGAGCTGAGCTTGAAGCTGGTTCAGGAGAAGCTGACAAAGGCAAAGGAGGAGACCGAAGGTATGTTTGGTGAGACCCTGACGACTGCTTTTCCCCTTGCTTGTTTCGGCATCTGATCTCGCTGTAACTTGCAGGTAAGGTAAGGGAGGCCCAGCAGAAGAAAGACCTTGAGCTAGCTGAGAAGATCAAGCTTGCTGACGAGAAGTTAGCTTCAGTCACCAAGCTCGAACAAGACAATACCAATCTGAAAACTGCTCTTGGGATTGCCAACAAGGAAGTCAGTCGACTGAGAACTGACAAAGCTGCCTTGACCGACCAAGTCAGCAAATTGACTGAGAAGAAAACTGAAC
>NW_021194898.1:0-1203 GCF_002162155.2 Triticum dicoccoides
CCCCCCTGCTCTCTCTCACTCGCCCTCGGCTCTTCCCTCCTCTCCCTCGCTCTCTCTCTCTCACGGCCGAACACCACCGTCGCCGCCGTTCGCCTTAGCAGCCGTCTCCGGCCACCCCTCGCTCCCCCGACTAGCTCAGAAGCTCCGCCACAACCCCCTCTTCCTCCCCACCGCTCCACGGGCCTCCGGAAGCCCTGCATCGCCGCCACGTCGCCGTTCCCCTCTTCGGGCTCCGACCATCATCGTCGTCGAATTCGCCGTCTCCAGCGCGTCCCCGAGCCCGCTTCGACGCCCACTGCAACCGCGGTGAGCTACGCCACCGTTTCCCCCTCTTCTCCCCCTCGTTCCCTCACTGTAGCCTCCTCCCCACCACGGTCGAACCTCCGCCGTCGCCGAGCTCGCCGTCGACGCAGCTCCGGTGACCATTTGGTCACCCCGGCGAGTCCAACGAGTTCGTAAGGCTCCATAGAGCATCCCTAGCGCCTCGCTTCGCTCGCCTTCGAGCTCCAACCCCGTTTCCGTGCACGACCGAACTCCGGCGGCCGCAGCCGAGCTCGCCGCCGTCGACTCCGGCCACCTCAGGCCCGGCCACCACCACCGTTCGACGCGCGGGAGCAAGGGCTCTCCAACGAGCCCAAGCACAGCCTCGCCCGTGCCCTGTAGCGCGATCCCGCATCACGCCGCCGTCTCGGACCTCGCCGGCGTCATGTCGCCGGTGGGGTTTGACCCCCCCAGGGTCACTGACGCGTGGGCCCCGTCGGCCAGGTGGACATCATTAGCGCTAACCACTGTTAGTTAACCCCCTGACACTGACCAGTGGGCCCCAGCGCCACTAATTAGTAATTAGGATTAATTTAACCCTGTTTAACCCCCCTGTCACTGACGTGTGGGCCCCACACGTCAGGTTTGACCTCAGCCAGCCGCAGTTGACCACTGACGTCATGCTGACGTCATGCTGGCGCAATAATTATATTTCTGGATTTAAATTAAATCAGGAAATTCCAGAATATTATTTAAACTTCAAAAATTCATAACTTTTATTCTGTAACTCCAAATTGGACAAATTATATATGAAAAATGATCAGAAAAATCCAATCTATCCATCTGTACTATTTTCATGCATGATCAAACAAGTTAAATTGATGTTTCAAGCAGAACAAGGAAAAGCACTTTAAAAGGCCATATTTGAATTTGAAATTTGAA
>NW_021194899.1:0-552 GCF_002162155.2 Triticum dicoccoides
TTACACGTTGCGGTGTCGAAAAGTTGTAATTTTTAGGCATTGGGTTATCTTTGGGTCGGGCTTACACGTGGTGGTGTCAAAAAGGAGTAATTTTCTGGCCTCGGGTTGTGTTTGGGTCGGGCTTGCACGTGGTTGTGTCGAAAATGAGTAATTTTTGGGTCTCAAGCTGGCCTTACACATGGAGACGTAAAAAAGTGTCATCCGGGCCATGCTTTTGGGCTTCAGGCTAGTACTCATTTGCAATGGATGAAAATTTTGTTCGGGCCGTACGATTAGGCTTCAGACTAGCGTTCAACTTACATGTGGCGGTGTCAAAAAGGAGTAATTTTCAGGCAGAGGGTTGTGTTCTGGTCGGGCTTACATGTTGTGGTGTCGAAATGTTGTAATTTTCAGGCATCAGGTTGTGTTCCGGTCGGGCTTACATGTTGTGGTGTCGAAAACTAGTAATTTTCAGGCCTCGGGTTATGTTTGGGTCGCGCTTACACGTGGGGGTGTCGAAAAGGAGTAATTTTCTGGCCTCGGATCTGTTTGGGTCGGGCTTACACGTGGCGT
>NW_021194900.1:0-2768 GCF_002162155.2 Triticum dicoccoides
GTGCACCAACAACTTATGCTAAGCAAGATAAGCAACTATGTGATAGCAAGATATATGACAAAGAACAATATGGCTATCACAAAGTAAAGTGCATAAGTAAAGGGGCTCGGGTAAGAGATAACCGAGGCACGCGGAGACGACGATGTATCCCAAAGTTCACACCCTTGCGGATGCTAATATCTGTTTGGAGCGGTGTGGAGGCACAATGCTCCCCAAGAAGCCACTAGGGCCACCGTAATCTACTCACGCCCTCGCACAATGCAAGATGCCATGATTCCACTAAGGGACCCTTGAGGGCGGTCACCGAACCCCTACAAATGGCAACCCTTGGGGGCGGTCACCGAACCCGTACACTTTGGCAACCCTTGGGGGCGGTCACCGGAACCCGTCAAATTGCTCGGGGCGATCTCCACAACCTAATTGGAGACCCCGATGCTTGCCCGGAGCTTTACACCACAATGATTGAGCTCCGAACACCACCAACCGTCTAGGGCGCCAAGGCACCCAAGAGGAACAAGCTCTAGGGTGCCCAAACACCCAAGAGTAATAAGCTTCTCAAACTTCACTTCCACGTATCACCGTGGAGAACTCAAACCGATGCACCAAATGCAATGGCAAGGGCACAGGGAGTGCCCAAGTCCTTCTGCCCCAAATCCCACCAAAGCAACTAATGCTAGGGAGGAAAATGAGAGGAAGAACGAAAGAAGAACACGAAGAAGTCCAAGATCTAGATCCAAAGGGTTCCCCTCACAAAAAGGAGAAAGTGATTGGTGAAAATGTGGATCTAGATCTCCTCTATCTTTTCCCTCAAAAACTAGCAAGAATCCATGGAGGGATTGAGAGTTAGCAAGCTCGAAGAAGGTCAACAATGGGGGAAGAACACGAGCTCAAAGGATAAGGTTCAATGGGGAAGAAGACCCCTTTTATAGGTGGGGAAAAATCCAACCGTTATGCTCACAGCCCGCACAGAGCGGTACTACCGCTCCAAGGAGCGGTACTACCGCTAGGGCGGTAGTAACCCTTTGAAAAACAACAGCGAGGAGGCAAAAGGCCAGTAGAACCGCCGGAGCGGTACTACCGCTCGTCCTCACGGTACTACCACTCGACCTCACGGTACTACTGCAAATGGTACCGGTACTACTGCTTGCGAGCGGTACTAAAAAAATACTTATGTGCCTACTTCCGCTGAGCAAAACACGAGATTTTGGTCCGGAGCGGTACTACCACTTAGGAGCCGCGGTACTACCGCTCAGGAGCCGCAGTAGTACTGCTCTGGAGCGGTAGTAAAAAAATACATCCGCTCTAGTCGCGGTAGTACCGTTGCAGCCTTTACCAAAACAGCCACAACTTTTGCAAACGGACTCCGAATTCAACGAAACCAAGTTTGTTGGAAAGCTAACAACATGGGCTAACACAATCTTGATAGAAATATCAAGAATAAGCAAATGATAAAAGTCCCATAAGAAAATTGTGAGAACCCTTCATCAGATAAAACCAGAAAAACCTCCAACACCGAAAACATCATAGAAGATGCATGCGAACTCCGTTTTCGATGAACTCAAGCTTGTCATCAAGATGACCATAAGCTCTAAGACTCACAAAGATAACCAAACAAGAACAAAGAAACATGATGCAAGGATGCAATGGTTTGAGCTCTCTACTAACAATACGATCAAGCTACCAACTTGAGAGCCCCCTTGATAGTACGGCAAACGATCCTATAACTCGGTCTCCCAACTACCACCACGAGACCGGTAAAATAGAAAACCTATCAAGGGCAAACCTTTGCCTTGCACATGGTCCACTTGAGCTAGATGAAGACGATCTTGACTCCCTCAAGTTGGACCACCTTTCTTGATTGCGTTGGCTCGATGAAGACTAGATGATTGCTCCCCCATAGTCAACTATGGGTGAGCCACTCTTAGGCACATCTTCACAAGTCCATTGACACCATAATGGATGGCAAGATTCAAGCATTGATCTCTTCGTGATGCTCCACTTGAACTTGCACACGACAATCTTGATGATGATCACCACTTGATGTCATCCTTTCCATGGGTTGTATGATATCTGCCTCTTGACGCAAGCCCATGGACACGTACCTAACCCCATATAGAACTCTCACATAGACCATGGGTTAGTACACAGAGTGCAATGGACAATTCTTACCATACCATGGGATCACTTGATCCCTCTCGGTACATCTTCTACGCTTTGTGAGTTGATCAACTTGATTCACTCTTGACTTAGTCTTGATCAACCTTGAATCTTTCCAACTCTCTTCATTTGGATGATGTCTTGAAGGTAGACATGAATGATCACACAATCTTCTTCTTCAAGACATGCTTGCACTAAGCTCAACACTCACATGACCGATCTTTGGATAATTCCTTAATAGCACCGTGGTCATCACAAACTCTCCTTGAGACCAACAAATGGACTCCAAGAAAAGCCTATGGACAAACCCTTCAAATATAACTCAAGGCAACCATTAGTCCATAGAGATTGTCATCAATTGCCAAAACCAAACATGGGGGCACCGCATGTTCTTTCAATCTCCCCCATTTTGGTAATTGATGACAATCACTTTCAAGAGAGTTTATACAAGGAATTATGCATCGCCATGCAATGCAACAACCAATGATGCATGAGAATGAGATGCAAATGCTTAGGAACCAAAACCAAAGCAAGGAGAAAACTCAGAAGACTTCTCCACTAAACTCTCTGAAACTCCTCCCCCATTGGCATCGATTGCCAAAATGGGTGAA
>NW_021194901.1:0-1148 GCF_002162155.2 Triticum dicoccoides
TGAAAGCTTTATTGATCAAGGTGGGGTTCTGTGACGCCTTTGTCTGGTCGTTGAACACAAACGAAGTACGCGAAGTTGCAGCTATGGCGAACTTTTAATCTAAACAAAACCCAAAGTCTAAACGATGCCCTAAGGGCTGTATATATGGAGGAAGAGGGGGGAATTTCGTGGCCCTTGGTGGAGGGGTCCGAAATCAACCCTATCTCTTGTTTCCCCACACATACGGACTCTAAAAATAGCCTATACTTATGTATTTCGAAATTACATGGGCCTGGCCCAATAATAAGGTGACGCAGCACCTAAAATAGCCTCGGGACGAAATTTATGAAGTGGCATCTTGTATATTTCGTCCAAGGCTTCATGCACCCATTATGGTGGCTTCAAAGTCCTGAAATCATCACTTGTAACTCCGTTCTTGTTTCCCTTGCGCATGCCATCATCGCCATGCTTGTTCTTGCTCCAATGTTCATCCTTCTCCAAGCTAGGCCCTTCATTTGTAAGCAAAACAAATGTATCCAATTTAGGCAGCATCATATTCTCATGAACATTAGAATCATTACAAAGAAACGAAAGTACCTGGTAATTTAGTTGGTGTGCACGAGCTCTACTAATTGGTCCAGTATGTATAGCAGCAGGGCCTGTGGGTGTAACAATTGTATTGATGTCCTCATCACCTAAGCATAGTAGACAACGTTCTATTGACTACTTCAGTTTGTCCATCAGTTTGGGGGTGACAAGTAGTACTAAAAAGCAGTTTAGTCCCCAACTTAGCCCATAAACATCTCCAAAAGTGGCTAAGAAATTTAGTATCACGATCTGAAACAATAGTATTTGGCACACCATGCAAGCGAATAATTTCACGAAAGAACAAATCAGCAACATTAACAGCATCATCGCTTTTATGACATGGTATAAAGTGTGCCATTTTCGAGAATCTATCCACGACAACAAATATGCTATCCCTCCCCTTCTTTGTTCGAGGTAAACCTAAAACAAAGTCCATAGATATATCCTCCCAAGGAACACTAGGTACAGGCAAAGGCATATATAAACCATGAGGATTGAGTCGTGACTTAGCTTTTTGACATGTAGTGCATCGAGCAATAAAACGCTCAACATCCCGTCTCATCTTTGGCCAAAAGAAATGT
>NW_021194902.1:0-2611 GCF_002162155.2 Triticum dicoccoides
CCCCCCTGTATCGCCATTTCAGTTTGAAAAAAATCAAAAGAAAATGATAAAAACTTCAAAAAATAAAATCCTTCGAGAGGTAGTTATATTACTACATCTACTAGTTAGGAAAATTTGAAAACTTAAATTTGGACATGTTTTGCAAAAAGTGTAGGGAAAATGTAAAACGGCTATAACTTTTGCATACGACGTCGGAAAAAAACGTATAATATATCAAAAAATTCAGCACGAAAATCCGCATCCGATGGAGACCACCTACGGCATGTTTGCAATTTTTTAGAATCCTCAAATTCCAAAAGGAAATAAAAGATATGGTCAAATTTCAGTTTTTTTTAAAAAAATGGTTAAATCTGGTCAAACTACTTATTCAAGAAGTATTAATGTTACTACATAATTATTCAAGAATATTAGTGTTACTAAATAATTATTTCAATTTTTTGAATTTTGGTCAAATCTGGTCAAACTGTGGTCAAACTATGGTCAAACTTATTCAAGAAATATTAGTGTTACTAAATAATTACTGTTTTTTAGAATAATAGTTTCAAACTCAAACAGTGAAATGTGTGACTTAATGCTCAACCTAAACTCCTGAGGGTTAATAAGATTGACATCTTACTATTGTCAGGAAAACAACAAGTCCAGACTTGGAAATGAAGGAGAATAGAACCCGAAAGTTAAGCGTGCTCGGGCTGGAGTAGTGAGAGGGATGGGTGACCGGTCGGGATGTTAGATGATTTGGAATGAGTGATCCACACTTGAGCAGTTAAGAAAGGTGATTAGAGACTAAATCACCAAATAATTCAGAAAAATTAAAAATTGAAAAAAAATAATCAAAAAAATTTCCAAAATTTTCAAAAAAAACCTTTAGTACCGGTTGGTAACACCAACCGGTACTAAAGGTCCCCCCAACCGGTTTTAAAGCTCCGTTTGCTACTAGTGGTTCTAGTAGCAAAGAACTAACATGGCATTGTGGTAATATCACACAGATCACCTGCAAACTGTAGTCTGGCACTGCATGTCAGTTGCAAAATTCACAGCTGAAATCGCTATGTAGTATGTGACGTGGTTTAGAGTAATATGATAAACCACATGGACCTCCAAAAAACTGTAGGTGGCAATGTGTTTGGTTTATCATGTGTAAATTCTGAAGTCAGAAACGGGCCCCACATGCCACTTACAACATCAAAAGCACAAATATTGCCAAGTTGTATGATATATGACCGTGGTGAGAGACGCTATAACAAGAGGTAAATAAGCAAAGCAATCGACATTGGGAGAACTGCATAATAGTACATTATCTGCAATTAATCAATCAGAAGCTGAAAACACATGATCTGCTGCCGCAAACATTCTACACATAAGACATACTGGAAACCGGTACGAATGTAAGCAAAACATGAAATGAAAAAAACTACCATAATGTGCAGTGCCTCCAAATTGGGAAATCATCTGAGGAAGGAGATAACCATCTTGGAATCGGTGTGGCTTCTGAAACGCACATTTAGACTCAGGAACTTGACGCTGGT
The DNA here is from genome assembly GCF_002162155.2 of Triticum dicoccoides. Taxonomy (NCBI): domain Eukaryota; kingdom Viridiplantae; phylum Streptophyta; class Magnoliopsida; order Poales; family Poaceae; genus Triticum; species Triticum dicoccoides. The sequence goes on from NW_021194902.1 coordinate 1,527, forward strand.
GGCCATGGCGCTTGGCTCGCATTTATCCCGGCCTGGAATGAACCCCATTGAACAAAAAAATTACACATTTAGTATTGTACCTCCAACAATTGGACGATGTTTTGCTAACTGAAGAAACTGTTAGACCGCGGACAGGAGATGTACACACCATGACGATGTTGTCTCGCATCTCCAAGAACCAGGATGGTGTTCCCTGGCTGCAAGATTCCTCGTGCAGCTTGGGAGCATCGCCAATCCTGACCTTGGTGCACAAGCCGCCGGCGTTGCCTCGGGACCCCTCCAGGATGAGCCGCTCGAGGCGAGGAGCCTTCACCACGGCGATGTCCTCCGGAACAGAGCTGCAAATTTGGACGCACCGGAGGCTCTGGCTGATGAAGCGAAGGCGCAGCCCCTTGTTGCATCCATGGATATTGAGGCCTGAGGGTCTCCAAGATGGGGCTCTCGGCGACGACAAAGTCGATGTCCCCGTCCTCCATGACTACGCTGCAGATGCCAAGCTCACGGAGGTGGTGGAAGGAGGTGCGGGGTAGTAACCTTGCCACGTCCTCGAACTTCCAGAGGCCGATGTAGAGGCAGCCGATGCTGGCGATGCCAAAGAGCACGGCCCGGAGGGGCACGTCGAGCGGCCACGGGCGGTTGACGAGGGCGAGCTCCTGGACGCCCTTGGTGGCCAGGAGCTGGAGCCAGCGCGCGAGCTGGGCCTGGTAGGCGCTCATGTGGCTGCTGGTGAGACGGGCGTAGGGGATGGGTCCCGTGTGCGCTTCGAGGATGGTGGAGATGGCGGTGACGATGGCCGCCGAGTCGGCGGCGTGGGGGAAAGCTGACGCCTTGGGGCGGAGGTGGGCGTTGTTCAAGATGATGTCCGTCGGAGGCGGGCAGGTCGGGGATGAGCTCGGTGTTGATGTTGCTGAGTAGCTCCTCCGTGGATCGGTCCACCTCACGCGGGTCACGGCCCCTGCCCCGCAGATCGGCCTCCGTCGCGGGGTCCACGTTGGTGAACGGCGGCTGCCGGGGACCAGCCAGGTTTGGGTATTTGGGGGTGGAGAGTGAAGCGGAGAGTGGAGTGGGTCTGTGACCGAGGAGGC
>NW_021194903.1:0-1382 GCF_002162155.2 Triticum dicoccoides
TTTTTTTGTTTTTTTTGTTTTTTTGGTGGGCTTCTTTGGCCTCTTTTTTGTGTGCTTCTTTGGCCTCTTTTATTTTTCATAAAGTCTGAAGTCTCATCCCGACTTGTGGGGGAATCATAGCTTCCATCATCCTTTCGTCACATGGGACAATGCTCTAATAATGGAAATCATCACACTTCTATTTATTTACAACTCAAGAATTACAACTCAATACTTAGAACAAAATATGACTCTATGTGAATGCCTCCGACGGTGTACCGGGATATGCAATGAATCAAGAGCGACATGTATGAAAGAATTATAATGGTGGCTTTGCCACAAATACGATGTCAACTACATGATCATGCAAAAGCAATATGACAATGATGGAGCGTGTCATAACAAACAGAACGGTGAAAGTTGCATGGAAATATATCTCGGAATGGCTATGGAAATGCCATAATAGGTAGGTATGGTGGCTGTTTTGAGGAAGATATAAGGAGGTTTATGAAGGAAATATGCCCTAGAGGCAATAATAAAGTTATTATTTATTTCCTTATTTCATGATAAATGTTTATTATTCATGCTAGAATTGTATTAACCGGAAACATAATACATGTGTGAATACATAGACAAACATAGTGTCACTAGTATGCCTCTACTTGACTAGCTCGTTTATCAGAGATGGTTATGTTTCCTAGCCATGGACAAAAGAGTTGTCATTTGATTAACGGGGTCACATCATTAGGAGAATGATGTGATTGACTTGACCCATTCCGTTAGCCTAGCACTTGATCATTTAGTATGTTGCTATTGCTTTCTTCATGACTTATACATGTTCCTGTAACTATGAGAATTGTGTAACTCCCGTTTACCGGAGGAACACTTTGGGTACTACCAAACGTCACAACGTAACTGGGTGATTATAAAGGAGTACTACAGGTGTCTCCGAAGGTACATGTTGAGTTAGCATAATTCGAGATTAGGTTTTGTCACTCTGATTGTCGGAGAGGTATCTCTGGGCCCTCTCGGCAATACTCATCACCTAAGCCTTGCAAGCATGTAACTAATGAGTTAGTTATAATATGAAGTATTACAGAACGAGTAAAGAGACTTGTCGATAACGAGATTGAACTAGGTATTGGATACCGACGATCGAATCTCGGACAAGTAACATACCGATGACAAAGGGAACAACGTATGTTGTTATGCGGTTTGACCGATAAAGATCTTCGTAGAATATGTAGGAACCAATATGAGCATCCAGGTCCCGCTATTGGTTATTGACCAGAGATGTGTCTCAGTCATGTCTACATCGTTCTCGAACCGTAGGGTCCGCACGCTTAAGGTTTCGATGACAGTTATATTATGAGTTTATGTATTTTGATGTACCGAAGGTTGTT
>NW_021194904.1:0-1586 GCF_002162155.2 Triticum dicoccoides
GAGCATTGCCGAGAGGGCCCAGAGATACCTCTCCGACAATCGGAGTGACAAAACCTAATCTCGAATTATGCTAACTCAACATGTACCTTCGGAGACACCTGTAGTACTCCTTTATAATCACCCAGTTACGTTGTGACGTTTGGTAGTACCCAAAGTGTTCCTCCGGTAAACGGGAGTTACACAATTCTCATAGTTACAGGAACATGTATAAGTCATGAAGAAAGCAATAGCAACATACTAAACGATCAAGTGCTAGGCTAACGGAATGGGTCAAGTCAATCACATCATTCTCCTAATGATGTGACCCCGTTAATCAAATGACAACTCTTTTGTCCATGGCTAGGAAACATAACCATCTCTGATAAACGAGCTAGTCAAGTAGAGGCATACTAGTGACACTATGTTTGTCTATGTATTCACACATGTATTATGTTCCCGGTTAATACAATTCTAGCATGAATAATAAACATTTATCATGAAATAAGGAAATAAATAATAACTTTATTATTGCCTCTAGGGCATATTTCCTTCACTCTATTGCACGAGTAGAACACAATTTTGTTGTGGGCGTAGATCTTGTCAACTTGCTTGCCGCTACTAGTCTTATCTTGCTTCAACGGTATTGTGGGATGAAGCGGCCCGGACCAACCTTACACGTACGCTTACGTGAGACCGGTTCCACCGACTGACATGCACTAGTTGCATAAGGTGGCTGGCGGGTGTCTGTCTCTCCCACTTTAGTTGAAGCAGATTCGATGAAAAGGTTCCTTATGAAGGGTAAATAGAAGTTGACAAAATCACGTTGTGGTTATTCGTAGGTAAGAAAACGTTCTTGCTAGAACCCAATTGCAGCCACGTAAAAGATGCAACAACAATTAGAGGACGTCTAACTTGTTTTTGCAGCAATTGTCATGTGATGTGATATGGCCAGAAGTTGTGATGAATGATGAATGATATATTGTGATGTATGAGATCATGTTCTTGTAATAGGAATCACGACTTGCATGTCGATGAGTATGACAACCGGCAGGAGCCATAGGAGTTGTCTTTATTTTGTATGACATGCGTGTCATTGAAGAACGCCATGTAAATTACTTTACTTTGTTGCTAAACGTGTTAGCCATAGAAGTAGAAGTAGTCGTTGGCGTGACAACTTCATGAAGACACGATGATGGAGATCATGATGATGGAGATCATGGTGTCATGCCGGTGACAAGATGATCATGGAGCCCCGAAGATGAAGATCAAAGGAGCTATATGATATTGGCCATATCATGTCACTACTTTATATAATTGCATGTGATGTTTATTATGTTTTATGCATCTTGTTTACTTAGAACGACGGTAGTAAATAAGATGATCCCTTATAATAATTTCAAGAAAGTGTTCCCCCTAACTGTGCACCGTTGCGAAAGTTCGTCGTTTCGAAGCACCACGTGATGATCGGGTGTGATAGATTCTTACGTTCACATACAACGGGTGTAAGCCAGATTTACACACGCGAAACACTTAGGGTTAACTTGACGAGCCTAGCATGTACAGACATGGCCTCGGAACACAAGAGACCGAAAGGTCGAACATGAGTC
>NW_021194905.1:0-986 GCF_002162155.2 Triticum dicoccoides
AGGAAATACCACGGACCTCGAGGACTAATGCAAGGGTTACTAATATCCTGAAGGAACTAGCAACACTATCAACATGATTTAAGTAGAGTGAATCTCGGGTTCAAAAACCCAGGAATAGAATACCTACTACTAAGTAGCATCACGGGATGCTTTCGAGAATGATGGCCAGAATCATCACACTGGGAACACAAATCATGGCTAAATTACTAGATGATCCCCTAAGACACCTAGGTCATAATAATAACTCCAACATAAAGGTCGAGGCATTAAAGTACCTCAACTCACTGATTTGTGTGATTAATCTGACCAAAGGCACATCGGAAACAGGAGGAAGGGATTTGCAAGTGCATCAGACTGTTTGGAAACCTGGGATGACTCGGACAGCATAACGGCTGTAAATGCTCAGAAAAGATTTGAGACATTCACAAAAATGGTGGCATAACCACTCAGAAGCACAATATCAAGGTTTCGAGATCAACAGTTAACATAATGAGGCAGAAACTAAACTGAGGCTTGAATCAACAATCTTATAAGTCTGCGGATTAGTAACACGTGATCCTGATAGAAAGAAGAGAAAGCCTAGTTCTTAATCCCCGTAGAGGAGAAGATGATGACTCAGATCAGAAGGCCATGAGGTATAAGGAGTAAAAAGAGCCTTACGTTCCATCCCACAATCAATTCCCTTATATAACTAAAGAATTTCTAGACTCAACTTCGACCAGTTTGGCTTGGTAATCCTACAGGCAGTCAAGCTCTGATACCAACGCTGTCAGGACCCCGACTCGATGTCACATCGATCTAGCCGGTAACACCTCATATCACTTTGCGGCCTCACGCACGGTATCCCCACGGGTGTCGCCTTACCTTTGCCCGGGACCGTTTGCGCCTTTTGGCTCACGTATATGATAGTGTCGCTAGCATCCATATGATAAGGAGCCCGGGCTGACATGACTAGTCGTAAACCCAAAGTGGCACAGACTTACAGG
>NW_021194906.1:0-1574 GCF_002162155.2 Triticum dicoccoides
GCCTGCCTGGCCGGCAAGCAGCTCGCTGGCGCGGTGCTGGGCTGGGCCGGCAGGTGGGCCGGTGCTGGGCGACAGGTAAGCTTTTTCATTTTCTTCTGTTTTCTGTTTTTTAATACTTCTGCCACTTTGTTGAATTTAATAAAATACCTAGGCAACTTCAAAAATCACCAAACTACTCCTGGTCCATAGTTGGATTATTTCCAACATGAAACATTTTAGTTTGGGGATATTTGAGCATTTAAATATTTTATATAATTTTAAATGCCCAAATTCAAGTATTTATGATTTAATTCAAAAACCCTAAGCTGGCCTAGAAAAATGTGCACCACTTTTGGCAGAGGTTCTGAACCAAGACAAAAATGATGGGCATTTTAGAAGGGCATTTCAGGTTCATTGAAAATTATTTTTAGTAACCCTAGTTGGTTTCAGAGGGGACTGGGGGTTCTGTCATCCCCATTTCAGGTTTCTGATGAAAAGTAAACATGATGCAACACTCTAATGCATGGCTAACTAGGATGTGACAACTCACCCCCACTCAAAAGAATCTCGTCCCGAGATTTGGGTTCCTCCGGGAAGAAGGCGGGATACTCGAGTCGAAGACGATCCTCCCTTTCCCAAGTTGCTTCATCCTCAGAATGGTGCGACCATTGTACTTTGAGAAACTTGATATTATGACGTCAAGTGGTACGCTCGGCCTGATCAAGGATACGAATGGGGTACTCTCGATATGTAAGATTATCTTGGAGATCAAGCGTTTCGTGGTCCACTCCACGGATAGGATCCGAGAAGCAACGCCTGAGTTGAGAAACGTGGAAGACATCATGGACTCTGGAGAGGTGCGGAGGTAGTTCCAACTGGTAGGCAACTTCTCCTCGTTTGGCGAGAATGCGAAAAGGTCCAATGTAACGAGGAGCCAATTTGCCTTTAATACCGAAACGATGGGTTCCCTTCAGAGGGGTAACTCGAAGGTAAGCCTTCTCGTCAACCTCGAAAGTCGTAGCCTTATGTTTTCGGTCATATTGGCTCTTTTGACGGGATTGGGCTGTTTTCAATTTTTCACGAACGATGCGAACTTGTTCTTCTGCTTCCTGAATCATATCCGGGCCAAAGAATTGTCTTTCCCCGGTCTCTAACCAGTTAAGGGGTGTTCGACACCGTCGTCCATAGAGAACTTCAAAAGGGGCTTTACCCAAGCTAGATTGATAGCTGTTGTTGTAAGCGAATTCGGCAAATGGAAGGCACTTCTCCCAATCCATTCCGAATGAGATAACAGAGGCTCGAAGCATGTCTTCTAGAATCTGGTTGACGCGTTCCACTTGACCACTCGACTGAGGGTGGAAAGCGGTGCTAAAGGAGAGACGGGTTCCCATAGCATTTTGGAAACTTTCCCAAAATCGAGAGGTGAAAAGACTTCCTCGATCCGAATTAATTTCCAAAGGAACACCATGGAGAGACACTATCCGGGAGATGTATAAGTCTGCCAGCTGACTAGCAGTTATACTCTCACGAACAGGTAAGAAATGGGCTACTTTGGAAAGACGATCGACAACGACGAAGATAGCATTATTCCCTCT
>NW_021194907.1:0-1470 GCF_002162155.2 Triticum dicoccoides
TGGGTGATTAGTAGTGTTGATTACATCTTGTAGTTGATTACTATATGGTTTATTTGGTGGAAGATTATATGTTTAGATCCATTATGCTATTTAATACCCCTCTGATCTTGAGCATGAATATCATTTGTGAGTAGTTACCTTTGTTCTTGAGGTCACAGGAGAAGTCATGTTGCAGGTAATCATGTGAATTTGATATGTGTTCAATATTTTGATGATATGTATGCTGTGATTCTCTTACGTCGTGGGGGATCATGATCACCTATGGGGCCATGAGCCCCTTTGTGATTCGGTAGGGGGGAATCACATTGCACAAAGAGCAGAAGCCATGAAACAACACAACGCAGTGACACTGATGGTTTTTACCCAGGTTCAGGCCGCTGGATAGCAAAAAAACCTACTCCTGCTTTTTGGTGGATTGAATGGAAGAACGCAATGAACACGCAGCGCCCAAGACCGGCAAGGGTGCCTCGGGGAGTGCAGGTACACACGTACAAGTGTGCGAGGGTCCGAATCCTTTGCTAGCTAGGTCACCTTGGACCTCCTTTTATAGCTTCAGGGATAACCACAATGGCAAAACAGTCTTTATCTACTGATTAGATAGCCAACAGTGCTATCATACCTAACTCTAGCAGTTAGGACAAGGTGCATTAAATGCACTGCTAGGTGTCACGCTGAGGACGAAGCCCGGCAGGCTTGCTGAGCCGCTTAACCATCCCTTTCTTATCATCTTCACACGCTTCTAAATGGGTGTCACTTGGATAAATCTTGTCTTCCAATGGGCCGCCACATGCTTAGCAGAGGCCACTTAATCGCTCGGGGGATTGACATCGCACTGATAAGTGGCTTGCGTCATTGTGCAATGGAGCGGTGGTGTGTTGGCGGGAATTTCACCCTTGGCGGACCCGGAAAGCTTGCCGGGGAAGTCTTGAACTTGCCCCTGGGACGGTCTCGACCGAGCCAGGCTCTCCTGCCCGGCAAGGGAGGCCCTCCCAAAAGTGATATTATTCTGTCTTGGTTATTCTTCATCTTCTTGATCCTCTCTTTGATCTCGTTAAGAGCTGCTTCCCTGGCTTGGTCTTGATGTTGAACAAACGAGGCTAGTGTTCCTGTGTGTAAGTCCGAGCAACAAATGCAAATGTTTGTTGCACCGAGAGGAGCCCCCGGGTCTAGCCCATACGTGCCGCTGAGCATCGTTGGGGTAGGCCCCAACAATCACACATGCGAGCACTCGGGTCATGCCACTACGGGTTTTAAGTCTCTCCACACGTTTTCCTTGATTCTTCATTAACATGTGATTGAGTCAGTTACCGCCTTCCCCGCGAGTCATGCAGAACGACGTGGGAGTACCCACGTAGTGGCTCACGAGCTGCCCATGTTCACGAGGGGAGGGGTAACTGCCATTTTACTCACCCACTACGCCTATCATTTCCGCCACGTACGATGCATGCATTGCGCGGGGTTGGTGGTGGA
>NW_021194908.1:0-1095 GCF_002162155.2 Triticum dicoccoides
GGTGCGCTTATGTGTCGATTATCAACACTCGCGGTTTTTGTCGATTCTGACCCATTTTGTGGACTATTACTCACCGTTTTGGGGCCCCAAAGCGATTTCCATGGTTGTTGAACCCAAAGGTGCGCTTAAGTGTAGGTCGTCAACAATCGCAGTTTGGGCCGATTCTGGCCTGTTTCTTGGACTATTACTTAGTTTTGGGGGTCCCGGAGTGATTTCCAGGATTTACGAACCCCGGAGTGCATTTACGTGTCGGTCATCAACACTCGCGGTTTTTGTCGATTCTGACCCGTTTCGTGGACTATTACTCACCATTTTGGGGTACCAAAGCGATTTCCATGGTTGTTGAACACCATGGTGCGCTTAAGTGCAGGTCATCAGCCATCGCAGTTTGGGTCGATTCTGGAGTATTACTTAGTTTTGGAGGCCCCGGAGTGATTTCCACGATTTACGAACCCCGGGGTGCGTTTGCGTGTCGGTCATCAACACTCACAGTTTTGGCCGATTCTAACGTGTTTCGTGGACTATTACTCATCATTTTGGGGTCCCAAAGTGATTTCCATGGTTGGTGAACCCTAATGTGCGCTTAAGTGTATGCCACCAACAATCGCAGCTTTGGCCGATTCTGGCATGTTTCTTGGACTATTACTTAGTTTTGGGGGTCCCGGAGTAATTTCCATGTTTTACGAACACCGGGGTGTGTTTACGTGTCGGTGATCAACACTCACAGTTTTGGCCAATTCTGACGCGTTTTGTGGACTATTACTCACCGTTTTGGGGTCCCAAAGTGATTTCCATAGTTGTTCAACCCCAATGAGCGCTTACGTGTCGGTCATCAACACTCACAATTTTGGCCGCGTGGTGCATTTACGTGTCGGTCATCAACACTCACAGTTTTGGCCGATTCTGGCCCGTTTCGTGGACTATTACTCACCGTTTTGGGGCCCCAAAGAGATTTCCATGGTTGTTGAACCCCATGGAGCGCTTACGTGTCGATCATAAACTAGCGCAGTTTGGGCCGATTTTGGCCCGTTTCCTGCACTATTACTCAGTTTTGGGGGTCCCAGAGTGATTTCCACGGTTGACAAACTCCAGGGT
>NW_021194909.1:0-925 GCF_002162155.2 Triticum dicoccoides
CCAAAATTGTGAGTGTTGCTGACCGACACGTAAACACAACCCGGGGTCATTTCAGGACCCCCATAACTAAGTAATAGTCCAAGAAACGGGCCAGAATCGGCCCAAACTGTGATTGTTGATGACCTACACTTAAGCGCACCTTGGGGTTCAACAACCATGGAAATCGCTTTGGGGCCCCAAAACGGTGAGTAACAGTCCACGACACGGGTCAGAATCGACAAAAACCGCGAGTGTTGATAACCAACCCGTAAGCGCACCCAGGGGTTCATTAATCGTGGAAATCACTCCGGGGACCCAAAAAAGTGAGTAATAGTCCACGAAACGGGCCAGAATCGGCCAAAACTGTGAGTGTTGATGACCGACACGTAAACGCACGCCGGGGTTCGTTAATCGTGGAAATCACTCCGGGACCCCAAAACAGTGAGTAATAGTATACAAAAAAGGCGAGAATCGGACAAATGTGTAAGTGTTGATGACCGAAACGTAAACGCACCCCGCAGTTCGTGAATCGTTGAAATCACTTCGATACCCCAAAAGAGTGCGTAATACTCCACGAAACGGGCCAGAGTCGGCCAAAACTGCGAGTGTTGATGAGCGACACATAAATGCACCCCGGTGTTCGTCAATCATGGAAATCACGCCGAGACCCAAAATCAGAGTAATAGTCCAAGAAACGGGCCAGAATCGGCCAAAACTGTGAGTGTGGATGACCGACACGTAAATGCACCCCGTGGTTCGTTAATCGTGGAAATCACTCCGGGGGCCCAAAAAAGAGAGTAATAGTCCATGATACGGGCCAGAATCAGCCAAAACTATGAGCATTGATGACCGACACGTAAGCGCGCCTTGGGGTTCAACAACTATGGAAATCACTTCGGGACCTGAAAACAGTGAGTAATAGTCCACAAAACACGTTAGAATTCGC
>NW_021194910.1:0-1292 GCF_002162155.2 Triticum dicoccoides
CAATGTTTTCCTTAGTTAACTCATGCATTTTTAAAATCAATTCAGCACGTTGTTTAGCATCAAAATTAACCTTCTCCGAAGATGGAAGAGGCAACAAATCAATAGGTGCACGAGGTAGGAAACCATACACAACTTCAAAAGGGCACATCTTAGTAGTAGAATGCAATGAACGATTATAAGAAAATTCAATATGAGGCAAGCATTCCTCCCACATTTTCTTATTATTCTTCAAAACAGCCCTAAGCATAGTAGACAACGTTCTATTGACTACTTCAGTTTGTCCATCAGTTTGGGGGTGACAAGTAGTACTAAAAAGCAGTTTAGTCCCCAACTTAGCCCATAAACATCTCCAAAAGTGGCTAAGAAATTTAGTAACGATCTGAAACAATAGTATTTGGCACACCATGCAAGCGAATAATTTCACGAAAGAACAAATCAACAACATTAACAGCATCATCGCTTTTATGACATGGTATAAAGTGTGCCATTTTCGAGAATCTATCCACGACAACAAATATGCTATCCCTCCCCTTCTTTGTTCGAGGTAAACCTAAAACAAAGTCCATAGATATATCCTCCCAAGGAACACTAGGTACAGGCAAAGGCATATATAAACCATGAGGATTGAGTCGTGACTTAGCTTTTTGACATGTAGTGCATCGAGGAATAAAACACTCAACATCCCGTCTCATCTTTGGCCAAAAGAAATGTGTAGCAAGTACGTCCTCCGTCTTCTTCACGCAAAAGTGTCCCATTAATCCTCCTCCATGCGCCTCCTGCAACAACAAAAGACGAACGGAGCTAGCTGGAATGCATAGCTTGTTAGCACAAAACACAAATCCATCATTAACGACAAACTTGGTCCACATTCTTCCTTCTTAACAATTCTGCATTACATCTTTAAAATCAGCATCATGCACATATTGATCTTTGATGGTCTCCAAACCAAATATTTTGAAGTCAAGTTGTGAAAGCATAGTATAGCGACGAGACAATGCATCAGCAATAACATTTTCTTTTCCCTTCTTGTGTTTAATGACATAAGGGAAAGTCTCAATGAATTCAACCCATTTAGCATGTCTACGATTCAGTTTAGCTTGACTTTTAATATGTTTCAAAGATTCATGATCAGAATGTATAACAAATTCTTTGGGCCATAAATAATGTTGCCATGTTTCTAAAGTCCGAACAAGAGTATATAATTCTTTATCATAAGTAGAATAATTCAGACTAGGCCCACTCAATTTTTCAGAAAAGTATGCAACAGGTTTGCCATCTTGTAATAACACACC
>NW_021194911.1:0-1699 GCF_002162155.2 Triticum dicoccoides
GGATGACATATACATATACAACATGTACACCTTGTCTCTTTTGTTAGCCACATTTCAGATTAAGCAACGCCGAGGACGGCTTTATTTTCAAGAAGGGGAGGATGATGAGGACATGACTACCTTGGATATGACCAAAAATATTGCATATATGCATATTTGTCAGGTGATTTCTAGTGCAAACTATTCAATAATCTATTTATGTTATCCAGAACAAAAATACTTCACACACTTTTGTGTTTTGTCTAATTGCAGGTGTATGGGACATTTGTACAATCCACATATGAAGATAAGGAAGAAAGAGATGTTTATTTGCTGTCCAAAAAGTTCTCTCACGTCACTTTTGGCCCAAGAGAAGATAGAGTCCAAGTCTCTCACGTTCTGGATTCAGATTCGGAGTGCACAGACATGCCTGACTCAAAACGCACACAAGTTTTTCATACGGACTCCGAATTGGTTGATTCTTTTTTTGTTGGAAACTAGATTTCATGCACTTTCCAACCCAATTGGAATCACCTTCAAATTCGTCCGGAGCGTTGAGTTGTGGACGAAACAATCTGATGCTGCAGCAGAATCCGAGTCAAACTACAAGTACAAAGGTGTTACATCACCTCCACTTGGGCCCATTGGCCTTGTACGACCTAGATTTAGTTTTAGGCTGCCTTGGGACGTCCTCACACCTCCTTGGCCGCCACCCCTTGCTCCTATATAAGTAGATCCATCTAGTAGCTTTTCCTTGGGATTTGTTTAGTTAAAAGTTAGCCAACGCAACTTCGTGTACTTCGTTTGTGTCCAACGACCAGACCAAGACCGCTTTCGGATCCCCACCTTTATCAATACTTCATACATATTTGCAATATTCAGATTGCTTTTATCATATTCTGGCTCGTTCTTCGATTGCTTGCAGGAATAGACCTTCGTGGTCAGGTTGATCGTGCACCGGCGTGGTCAATAACCTCTGGAGATTGGTTTAGCGATTGCTAAGGCGCAACGTCGTGCACGTTTGTAGTCAGATCGTCAAAGTCGTCTCCACCAAATCGATAGTTACCATCTCATCGAAAGATCGGGACACCCCCGCCTCTATCATTTTCCCTTATCTTCATATGTGGATTGTACAAATGTCCCATACACCTGCAATTAGACAAAACACAAAAGTGTGTTAAGCATTTTTGTTCTGGATAACATAAATAGACTATTGAATAGTTTGCATTAGAAATCACCTGACAAATATGCATGTATGCAATATTTTTGGTCGTATCCAAGGTAGTCATGTCCTCATCATCCTCCCCTTTTTGAAAACAAAGCCGTCCTCGGCATTGCTTAATCTGAAATGTGGCTAACAAAAGAGACAAGGTGTACATGTTGTATGTGTGTATGTCATCCATTTTAACTTCCCTTGATTTTTGCACATATGTCACATGTATACATGAGTAACTTTCATTGTTCATAAAATCTAAAGCCAAAAAATTATCACAAGAAGTAGAAGGCATGAAAATATTGCAACTCAGTTTGCACATATAAGTGAAGCTCTTATTCACTTCAAAAGATTGGCAATGTTCATCATTAAACCATCCTAACTTCGATGAATAAACCTTACTTGCATCAAATTTACATGCTACAACATGCTTAAATAAGCAAACATGCAATAAGTCATTGGACACAGAATCATCATCAAGATTAGAGGTCATATCAAAATGATTAA
>NW_021194912.1:0-981 GCF_002162155.2 Triticum dicoccoides
TATCATTTTCTACTGTAACAAATCACTTAAATTATTATTCAACATTGCATACTAAATGCCTCTGCATATTTAATACTCCCATCCTCAAATAGAATCATTAATTAAGCAAACATATGCAAACAATGCAACCATAACAACAATCTGCCAAAACAGTACAGTCTGTAAAGGATGCAATAGTATCAATACTTCCCTGACTACAAAAATTATGAACTCAAATTCCCACTGTAATAAATTTATCAGAGCTCAATATGCAAAAAGATTCAACATTATACCACTCTCTGACTTTTCTAGGGAATTTTTCCAACAGCGGTAAACTTTCTGTTTTTCAAACAGCAACATGTATAATAGCACAATAAGCATGGCAAAGGCTATCCTTGACTTCTTTATTGAAACTAAAGATGAAAAACATTATTCTAAATAACAGCAAGCACATACTAACAAAATAAAATGACGCTCCAAGCAAAACACATATCATGTGGTGAATAAAAATATAGCTCCAAGTAAAGTTACCAATGAACGAAGACGAAAGAGGGGATGCCATCTGGGGCATCCCCAAGCTTAGGCTTTTGGCTATTCTTTAATATTACCTTGGGGTGCCTTGGGCATCCCCAAGCTTAGGCTCTTTCCACTTCTTATTCCATAGTCCATCGTATCTTTACCCAAAACTTGAAAACTCCACAACACAAAACTCAACAGGAAATCTTATAAGCTCCGTTAGTGAAATAAAATAAAACCATCACATTGGTACTGTAATTAACTCATTCTAAATTCATATTGGTGTAATATCTACTGTACTCCAACTTATCTATGGTTCATACCCTCCGATACTACTCACAGATTCATCAAAATAAGCAAACAACACATAGAAAACAAAATCTGTCAAAAACAGAATAGTCTTTAGTAATCCGTATCAAACCTATACTTCTGGAACTCCAAAAATCATAATAAATTAGGAAGTCCTAAGCAATTCGTGTAACAATC
>NW_021194913.1:0-1166 GCF_002162155.2 Triticum dicoccoides
CCGTGAAGGCTTCTTCCTGTGCGGTACCCCAAACAAAAGGCACATCCTTCTTTGTAAGCTCGTTGAGAGGTGCAGCAATGGTGCTGAAATCTCTCACAAAACGCCTATAGAATCCAGCGAGGCCAAGAAAACTCCTCACTTGTGTGACCGTTTTGGGCTGCGGCCAACTCTCAATAGCTTCAATCTTGGCTTTGTCAACTTCAATTCCCTGTGGAGTAACAACATAGCCAAGAAAAGATACTCGGTCGGTGCAAAAGGTGCACTTCCCAAGGTTACCAAACAAACGTGCATCACGTAGAGCAATAAAAACAGCACGTAAATGTTCCAAATGTTCTTCCAAAGATCTGCTATAAATCAGTATGTCATCAAAGTAAACTACCACAAATCGTCCAATGAAAGCACGTAAAACTTCGTTCATTAATCTCATGAAAGTACTAGGTGCATTAGTTAACCCAAAATGCATGACTAACCACTCATATAATCCAAACTTAGTTTTAAATGCTGTTTTCCATTCATCTCCCAATTTCATACGAATTTGGTGGTAGCCACTACGCAAATCAACTTTGGAGAATATTGTAGAACCACTCAATTCATCAAGCATATCATCTAGCCTAGGAATAGGATGACGATAACGAATAGTAATATTATTAATGCCTCTACAATCAACACACATACGTGATGTACCATCCTGTTTCGGCACTAGAATAATAGGAACAGCACAAGGACTAAGGGATTCGCGTATATAACCTTTGTCGAGAAGCTCTTGTACTTGGCGCATAATCTCCTTCGTCTCCTCTGGATTGGTACGGTATGGTGCACGGTTTGGCAGTGAAGCACCGGGAATTAAGTCAATCTGATGCTCAATCCCTCGAATAGGCGGTAATCCCGGTGGCACGTCTTGTGGAAAGACGTCAGCGAACTCCTGCAAAATGTTAGTGACAGCAGGAGGCAAAGAGGAAGGCACGTCCTCGAATGAAAATAATGCCTCTTTGCACACAAAAGCATAGCAAACAGATTTGCTGAAATCTAGCTCATCAATATCAGATTTGGTGGCAAATAAACATGCACTTTTCAATTTAATTTCAGAAGCAACACTAGATGGTTTATTATTAGGCTTCATTTGTTGCTCAAATTCTTTTGCCACAATCTGATTTTCACTCTTATTC
>NW_021194914.1:0-1159 GCF_002162155.2 Triticum dicoccoides
AAAATAGGACATATGGAGTACCCGAATTTGTCAGAACGGAAGTTAATCGACATTTCAGCAAACTCAAGGGCCTCTCGGGGTACCTGCAAATTCATTACCCCACCCCCACCCAGCCGCAACCCCACAACACCCCACAATATCATCACGACACGATGGTCGGAGACAAAACCCCCCAATATCATCAAAATACTCCAGTTATGAAGTAAAATTCCTGAAGTGTTCTAGGAGTAGAACCTGAAGTGTAGTCAGTGGATTCACCTATGTGCATAAAAATCATAAAAATACAAAATCATTTGAAACCTGATCACTAGTCATAAAAATTCAAAATCATTCAAAATCAAAATCTACTAATTAGTTCTTGTGCTCATCCAGTAGCAACATCTTTCATACATGATCAGTAGTCATGTACCAAATTTTTATTTAAACTGAATTTGCAAATCAACAAGAGCTCTACTAGTTTCATACTAGATTTACACTAAATACACTAGAGTATTTGACCAGTAGTCATGTGAACTCTTTGAATTTGTAAACACTTCCAGACTTGAGCATTGAGAGTTCACAATTGCAAAAAATGTCCCTTGTTCCTGGACTTGTATTGTACTCCATTCATTCAAGCAGAAAGAAACGATTATTGTTGATACTCATGTGCTTCTTTCCAAATAATTTTATTTATTCAGAGTTTGGGAAATTTTGAACAAAAAAAGAACGCAACATACAGACTGAATTTGATGTTCAAAAATAACTGATAGTAGCATGCTATGGTATAGATAAAGTTGGGTCATAGTAACACACAGTAACATTTCTGGAATCCAAATTGAAACAATAAATCACAGCTAGCTAGCAACTGAAAATCAAATTGGCACTTTCTCCAAACTCATACATGTCTTCTCTTTTTGTAGCATCAGCGCTCACCTCGATGGATTAACTGAATTTTCTACAAACACCAAGTACTAGGGCACACAAAAGTTCTGAAATTTGTGTGCCTAACTGAATTAACTGAATTTTCAGTAACCGAATAAACTGAATTTTCAAAACTGACAAATATTAATAGGTTGACTATAGCAAATCCAATTTGCATGCTTCACTACATATAATTTACAATAATCCGAGGGGACAAATACAGCACTGGAAAGTCAATTCAGGTTTATCTGAATTGGCA
>NW_021194915.1:0-807 GCF_002162155.2 Triticum dicoccoides
TGAGGCAGAGTCTTCGGTGGGTGATCCCGTGACAGAACGGGCCTAGACTTGGTCTGTCATCTCCCTATGACATGCACCAACACGAAGAAGCAGTTATTCACCATGGCCTACACCCTCTCGGTGCCGAACAACGCCCTAGACCGCCGGGGCCACCGGATGGGTGCTTGATCTAGGGACCGCCCGAGGGGGGAGGCACCCCTACATGCGTGTGGCCCATGCATATGCATGCAGGGGTGGTGTGCTATTTGAATAAGCAATGCACCTCCTTGACATGGGATGTGCCTCACAAACCACACAGACGGGCGGGAACGTCCAGGACTGGATGCGTTCGTCCACGAGACAGAATCTTCGGTGGGTGATCCCGTGACAGAACTGGCCTAGACTTGGTCCGTCATCTCGCGATGACATGCACTAACACAAAGAAGCAGTTATTCCCCATGGCCTACCCCCTCTAGGTGCCGAACAACACCCTAGACCGTCGGGGCCACTGGAGGGGTGCCGGTCTCTAGAACCGGGTGAGGCCCATCTGAAAAAGAAAACACAAGATGGTAATTATGATGTGCTAAGGTTGATTGCCAAGCATGGAAGAAAACAGAAAAAAAAAGTATAATACATATTATCGAGAATGCACAAGAAGGGAAAAGATCTAGGTTAGATACTTTACCGAGAGGGTCTCTCAGAAAAAGTGGCCATTACCGAGAGCCAATAATCGACCCTCGGCAACAACTGCTCTAATTTTTGGTTTTCCTTCTCTTTTAGTTTTTGTTTGGCACTCTCTTTTTTGTATATGATATTTCATATGTATTT
>NW_021194916.1:0-1202 GCF_002162155.2 Triticum dicoccoides
GCGACCTCCCGTCGTCACCAGCCCCTCCCCGAGCCCACTGACCACCCCTGCGGACTCGCTGTGAGCTCCTACGCCTCCCCTCCCTCTTCCCCCCTTCGATTGTGCCCTGTAGCCCCGATCCCACCGGAGCCGCGAGCTCGGCTCCGCCGGCGATGTCGCCGCCGTCACTGCAGACAGCAAGGCTCGAAACCGAGCACGGCACCGTGCTCCTAGCATCCTCAGGAGCTCGGCGAGCCCCTTAACCATCCCTCCCGTCCTCTGTGGCCTCGCCCCGCTCGAACCCGAAGCTCCGGCCGCCGCCTCGCTCGCCGCCGGCACCGATTCCGGCCGCCCCGAGCGCAACTGACTCCACCAAGAGCTTCGGCTCGTCCCCAGCTCCTCCTAGATGCCCTCCGCGGCCCATTTGGTCGCCGGAGTGGCCAAAACCACTCTCGCTGCAGCGTCGGGCTCGCCGGCGGCTAAACGCCGGCAGCCGACTTTGACTTTGACCACGGGTGGGCCCCGGTTGACTCTCCTGAGTCAATGACAGGTGGGGCCCAGCCCTGTTAACTATTAGGATTAGTTTAATTAATTTTAGTTAAGCTAATCACACTGACATGTGGGTCCCAGTGTCAGGTTTGACCTGGACCCGGTCTGTTGACCTGCTGAGGTCAGCATGACGCAATGATGACGCAGATAATCATTTTCTAAAATAATTCAGAAAATCCAGAAAATTATATAAACTTCTAAAAATCATAGAAAATTAACCGTAACTCCAAATTAAATAATTTATATATGAAAAATTATCAGAAAAATTCAAGGAATCCATCTGTACCATTTTCATGCATGTTAGAACAACTTATAGCTGCTGTTTAGCACAAATCATATAAAGGGCATTTAACTAATCACATATGGAGTTTAAATTTGAATCTTGTATTCAAACCAACCCCCTTTAACTTGTTGCTAGATGCATTAGCCCAAAACACATTCATTTTGCCATGTCATGATCATGCATCATATTGTGCATTGCATTGATTGTGTTTCTTTCTGTGTTGCCGGTATTTGTCCCCTCTCGATAGACGTGATACCGATGATGTGATCGTTGACACTGATGAAGACTAAATGTTATCTTCAGAAGTGCCAGGCAAGCAAAACCCCCTTGTTCATTCCGATAAAATCCCACTCTCTCGCTCCTGCTCTCTTTTACTGCATTAGGACAACAA
>NW_021194917.1:0-1312 GCF_002162155.2 Triticum dicoccoides
CAAGAGAATTCATTGTTTGGACCTTAACATGTGAATTGGTTGCCACTATAACATGAGAAGTTTTATATGAAAGAATTGTTGTTATGATGCTAGGAAAAGTGATTGAAATTATCATTGATCAAAATTGTGCATTTTGCTAGCATTCACACTTCGTAAATTATTTCTTTTATCATTTACCTACTTAAGGACGAGTAGGAATTAAGCTTGGGGATGCTGATACGTCTCCAACGTATCTATATATCATGAAGTATTCATGCCAATATATTATCATTCTTGGATGTTTTACAATCATTTTATAGCAACTTCATATCATTTTCTGGGACTAACCTATTGACCCAGTGCCCAGTGCCAGTTGCTATTTTTTGCTTGTTTTTTACATCGCAGAAAATCAATATCAAACGGAGTCCAAACACCGCGAAACTTTTTGTGGATTTTTTATGGACCGAAAGGAACCCAATGGGCCAGAGCGGCACCTGGGGGGTGCCCCTAGGGGGCACAACCCACCAGGGTGCACCAGGGCCCCCTAGCGCGCCCAGCTAGGTTGTGCCCACCTCGGTGGCCTCCCGCACCCCCTCTTTGCTCTATAAATTCCCAAATATTCCGAAACCCCTCGGGGTTAACCTAGATCAGAAGTTCCGCTGCCGCAGGGCTCCGTAGACACCGAAAACCAATCTAGACCCGTTCCGGCACCCTGCCGGAGGGGGGAATCATCTCTGATGGCCATCTTCATCATCTCGGCAGCCACCACGATGAGGAGGGAGCAGTCCACCCTCGGGGCCAAGGGTTTGTACCAGTAGCTATTTGTTTAATCTCTCTCTCTCTCTCTCTCATGTTCTTGAGATGTCACGATCTTGATGTATCGCGGGCTTTGTTAATATAGTCGGATCATATGGTGTTTTCCCCTCTCTATCTTGTTGAGATGAATTGAGTTTTTCCCTTTGAGATCTTGTTTTCATCGGATTGAATACTTTCATGGATTTGAGAACACTTGATATATGTCTTGCAATTGAATACTCGTGGTGACAATGGGGTATCGTATTGATTCACTTAACATATGTTTTGGCACTCAACTTGCGGATTCCCACGATGACTTTGGGGTAATCTGCGCATAGGGGTTGATGCACGTTCTTGTCCTTGTTTCTCCGGTAGAAATCTTGGAGCACTCTTTGTATTTCTTTGTGTGGATTGAGTATTATGAATATGAATATGCTTTGGTGTTATTCTAGTATGAACTCTAGGATAGATTGAACGGAAACAATAGCTTTGTGTTATTTTAGTACGAACTCTTGAATAGATCGATCGGAAAGAATAG
>NW_021194918.1:0-1610 GCF_002162155.2 Triticum dicoccoides
GTCCTTTTCAGGTACTTCAGGATATTCTTGACCGCTGTCCAGTGTTCCTTGCCGGGATTACTTTGGTATCTTGCTACCAAACTTACGGCAAGGTTTACATCGGGTCTGGTACACAGCATGGCATACATAATAGATCCTATGGCTGAAGCATAGGGGATGACACTCATCTCTTCTTTATCTTTTGCCGTGGTCGGTGACTGAGCTGAGCTCAGTCTCATACCTTGTAACATAGGCAAGAACCCCTTCTTGGACTGATCCATTCTGAATCTCTTCAAAATCTTATCAAGGTATGTGCTTTGTGAAAGACCTATGAGGCGTCTCGATCTATCTCTATAGATCTTGATGCCTAATATATAAGCAGCTTCTCCAAGGTCCTTCATTGAAAAACACTTATCCAAGTAGGCCTTAATGCTGTCCAGAAATTCTATATTATTTCCCATCAGGAGTATGTCATCTACATATAATATGAGAAATGCTACAGAGCTCCCACTCACTTTCTTGTAAACGCAGGCTTCTCCATAAGTCTGCATAAACCCAAACGCTTTGATCATCTCATCAAAGCGAATGTTCCAACTCCGAGATGCTTGCACCAGTCCATAAATGGATCGCTGGAGCTTGCATACTTTGTTAGCGTTCAGAGGATCGACAAAACCTTCCGGCTGCATCATATACAGTTCTTCCTTAAGATGCCCGTTAAGGAATGCTGTTTTGACGTCCATCTGCCATATCTCATAATCATAGTATGCGGCAATTGCTAACATGATTGGGACGGACTTTAGCTTCGCTACGGGAGAGAATGTCTCGTCGTAGTCAATCCCTTGAACCTGTCGATAACCCTTAGCGACAAGTCGAGCTTTATAGATGGTAACATTACCATCCGCGTCCGTCTTCTTCTTAAAGATCCATTTGTTTTCTATCGCTCGCCGATCATCGGGCAAGTCTGTCAAAGTCCATACTTTGTTTTCATACATGGATTCTATCTCGGATTTCATGGCTTCAAGCCATTTGTTGGAATCCGGGCCCGCCGTTGCTTCTTCATAGTTCGAAGGTTCATTGTTGTTTAACAACATGATTTCCAGGACAGGGTTGCCGTACCACTCTGGTGCAGAACGTGTCCTTGTGGACCTACGAAGTTCAGCAGTAACTTGATCCGAAGTGCCTTGATCATTATCATGGTTTTCCTCTTCAGTTGGTGTGGGCATCACAGGAACGGTTTCCTGTGCTGCGTCACTATCCCGCTCAAGAGGTAGTACTTCATCGAGTTCTACTTTCCTCCCACTTACTTCTTTCGAGAGAAACTCTTTTTCCAGAAAGCATCCGTTCTTGGCAACAAAGATCTTGCCTTCGGATCTTAAGTAGAAGGTATACCCTACAGTTTCCTTAGGGTATCCTATGAATACGCATTTTTCCGACTTGGGTTCGAGCTTTTCAGGTTGAAGTTTCTTGACATAAGCTTCGCATCCCCAAACTTTTAGAAACGACAGCTTAGGTTTCTTTCCAAACCATAATTCATACGGTGTCGTCTCAACGGATTTAGACGGTGCCCTATTTAAAGTGAATGTAGCTGTCTCTAGAGCGTATCCCCAAAATGATAGCGGTAAATCGGTAAG
>NW_021194919.1:0-630 GCF_002162155.2 Triticum dicoccoides
GAGAGAGAGAGCAGAGAGAGAGAGAGAGAATTTTTTAACTAGTTAATTAACAAAAAAAACGGTAAAATTTGATAATTAACAAAAACGGTAAATAACTTAGTTTAACAAAAACGGTAAATAACTTAAAACTTGATAATTAACAAAAAACCCCGTAAAATTTGATAATTAACAAAAAAAACGTATATACGGAGAGGGGCGGCGAGGGGGGCGGCGATGCGCGCGGTGTTTTTTTAGGGATCGAGAGGGGACGGCGAGGGTTATAAATGTGTTGTCCTCGCCTCCCCTCTCTGTGACGCCGTCGTCTGCCGCCCCGTCTCGCGCTCTACCGCGACACCCTCTCCCACCCCTTCCTCGCCCCCTCCTTTTGCCACCGCCCTTTCGCCACCGCCACCGCCACCGCCCCCCTTCTTCACTTAATTAATTTGTTTTTACTACATGTTTTCAGGACTGACATAATGGCGGACGATAGAGCTGACCCGATTATGGACAACTATGATCCGGACGGTGAAGCACATATGTTCGGCATCATAAACGGCGATATTCTATATGTGCCGACCGGAGAAGAAGAAGATGATATCTCTTCTTATCTGAACCTTGACGGTGAAGATGAAGGGCGCCGTCAGCAAGATG
>NW_021194920.1:0-1155 GCF_002162155.2 Triticum dicoccoides
GAGAGAGAGAGAGAGAGAGAGAGAGAAAGAGAGAGAGAGAGAGAGTCACCTAGTTTTCTACCAGCATCAACCTGAGAAGCCACAAGGAAGAAGAAGAAGAATGCAACGAGCAGGTAAAGAGCTGAGTTTTGGACGCCATAGCTAGCCTTGGTTTCTCCTTACGCAAGCTGTTTGTTGATGCAAATTAAGGGGATGATCGGTGGATGTATTTTGTTGAAGGTGGCTGCTCTATCTCTCTGCATCCCCTATTTATATGGTAGCGCGCCTATGTGCCTGGACCTAGATCGTTTCCAGCCAGCACCCACCCTAGCTAGTGAGCATACCAATCATGGTCAAGGTACCGGTGGAAACGGAACCTGTTGTTAGTGACTGGAGTGTTTCTATTACACAATTTTCCCAAGTTGAATAGTAATAGTTGCATTTGTCGATCGGGGCTTAGTCCTTTGTTTGGTACATGTTCAAACTTATCAACAAAGCTACACGAAAAACTAACGTGTTCGGCACGTCATATTATTCTTTTTAAGATTTAACAAATAATTTGAAAGTTATACTGATAACTGGGACCAGTGAGACCACATGTCAGGTAAGAATGTTTCTGTGACATGTTTTTATCCAGCGGACCGTCACGTCTCTCGGCATTGGTAACAGAACATGACGTGTGAGCATGCTCACGGCTCTGTCAGTTGCGAACGGGCATGCCACGTGGCTTCTCTTTGCGGTGTGGCACTCTCGGCGTCTGCGCCGTTCATCGTGCGTTGTTTGTTCGCCGTGTGTCCGTGTCAGCAACGTCCAAGGTTGCCGAGTGTGACTATCGGCATCTGTATGTATGCCGAGTACCTATGTTTTGGCTCTCGGCGAAGAGACGAACACCCGGCGTATAGGAAAATTCCAGGTGCTTGACTGACCTAGTGTTCCTCCACAGCCAGTTGGTCTGGAACGACAGCTACATATTGGAAACAAACTTTTCATCTAGCACAGTGACCATTCATCCGTTATGAAAAAATGTTTTTTTTCTTGTAAGAATTTTAGTGAATACTACTGGTCTTTGCACTAGTTTTCAGAAGAGAATGGTGACTCCTATTCGATGTGGCCAAGCTGACCATCAACATGTCCTAAATTCTATCTTAGTGGTATGTGCAATTTTTCCTGGTGAAA
>NW_021194921.1:0-933 GCF_002162155.2 Triticum dicoccoides
TCTCAAAACTCTTCCTAGCTCAAACTGACAGGATGGGCACGAAATTTTTCGACCAATTTTTTTTTTTCGACTGCCCGGACCCAAAAACTGGAAACGGGTCAAAAAAAACTTCCTATAATGGCACCTGTCTCAAAACACTCAGAAACACCTAAAAATAGGATAGCCAGAAATTTTTTCGAAAAATGCGTTTTCGAAAAATTTTGGGCCTAAACGGAGCGTGGCTACCCGACTCTTTTTTTTTCCGAAACCTACTCCGGCAAGGAAACACGAATCGGAATCTGGATGGATCCCGAAAACAAACCTAATAAGCAAAGAACTCGGATTGGTGGTGGATATATGGTGGTGGTATATGGCAGCGGTGGTGGTAGCGGTGGTAGTATATGGATATGGATCGGTGGTGGTATATGGGCACGGATTGGTGGTGGTATATGGATACGGATTCGGAGCGGCGGTGGTAGATGGCAAGGGCGATGATGATGGTGCGGCGGCGGCGTGACAACTTATGACCAGAACTCGAAACTCTAAAAGACTAGACGCTAAGACCAGCAACTAGACCGACGATGCAACCGCAAATTCAACAAAGCAAAACCCTAAAAAGATTATGCAAAGGCTCAGATTGGTTCGGATATGATGAACTAACCCTAATTTTTTTTGTGTGGCTTTTTCGTGGACTGTAGGTATGAAGAACAGACTCGATCTAAACTACGAAAAACTGTAAAATCTCACCGAGCAACCTGGAAATCTGATACCACTTGATAGAGGCAAAGGTGTCCCGTCTTTCGATGAGATGATGGATATCGCTTTGGTGGAAGTCGACTTTGACGATCCGACTACGAACGTGCGAGGACGTCGCGCCTTAGCAATCGCTAAACCAACTCCGAGAGGTTATTGACCACGCCGGAGCACGATCAACCTGACCACGAGGGTCTGTTT
>NW_021194922.1:0-4126 GCF_002162155.2 Triticum dicoccoides
TACCGGCAAGTCTCTTTACTCATTCTGTAATACATCATCCCGCAACTAACTCATTTAGTTGCAATGCTTGCAAGGCTTAAGTGATGTGCATTACCGAGAGGGCCCAGAGATACCTCTCCGACAATCGGAGTGACAAAACCTAATCTCGAAATACGCCAACCCAACATGTACCTTTGGAGACACCTGTAGTACTCCTTTATAATCACCCAGTTATGTTGTGACGTTTGGTAGTACCCAAAGTGTTCCTCCGGTACACGGGAGTTGCATAATCTCATAGTTATAGGAACATGTATAAGTCATGAAGAAAGCAATAGCAACATACTAAACGATCGGGTGCTAAGCTAATGGAATGGGTCATGTCAATCAGATCATTCTCTTAATGATGTGATTCCGTTAATCAAATAACAACTCTTTGTTCATGGTTAGGAAACATAACCATCTTTGATTAACGAGCTAGTCAAGTAGAGGCATACTAGTGACACTTTGTTTGTCTATGTATTCACACATGTATTATGTTTCCGGTTAATACAATTCTAGCATGAATAATAAACATTTATCATGATTATAACGAAATAAATAATAACTTTATTATTGCCTCTAGGGCATATTTCCTTCAGAGATCCCATCTTGGCGCCTGTTCCGGAGCTCCGCCAGAGGGGGCATCGATCATGGAGGGCTTCTACATCAACACCATAGCCTCTCCGATGAAGTGTGAGTAGTTGACCTCAGACCTACGGGTCCATAGTTATTACCTAGATGGCTTCTTCTCTCTTTTTGGATCTCAATACAATGTTCTCCCCCTCTCTTGTGGAGAACTATTCGATGTAATCTTCTTTTTGCGGTGTGTTTGTTGAGACCGATGAATAATATTTGAATCTTCTCTGAATTCTTTTATGTATGATTGGTTATCTTTGCAAGTCTCTTCGAATTATCAGTTTGGTTTGGCCTACTAGATTGATCTTTCTTGCAATGGGAGAAGTGCTTAGCTTTGGTTCAATCATGCGGTGTCCTTTCCCAGTAACAGTAGGGGCAGCAAGGCACGTATTGTATTGTTGCCATCGAGGACAACAAGATGGGGTTTTCATCATATTTTATGAGTCTATCCCTCTACATCATGTCATCTTACTTAAGGAGTTAATCTGTATTTAACTTAATACTCTAGATGCATGCTGGATAGCGGTCGATGAGTGGAGTAATAGTAGTAGATGCAGGCAGGAGTCGGTCTACTTGTCTCGGACGTGATGCCTATATACATGATCTTACCTAGATAATCTCATAACTATGCTCAATTCTGTCAATTGCTCAATAGTAATTTGTTCACCCACCATAGAATACTTAAGCTCTCGAGAGAAGCCACCAGTGAAACTTATGGCCCCCGGGTCTATCTTTATCATATTAATCTCCTACTACTTAGTTATTTCCTATGGTTTTTTACTTTGCCTTTATTTTACTTTGCATCTTTATCACAAAAATACTAAAAAAATTATCATTATCATATCTATCAAATCTCACTCTCGTAAGTGGCCGTGTAGGGATTGACAACCCCTATTCGCGTTGGTTGCGAGGATTTATTTGTTTTGTGCAGCTATGAGGGACTGGCGCATAGCCTCCTACTGGATTGATACCTTGGTTCTCAAAACCTGAGGGAAATACTTACGCTACTTTGCTGCATCATCCCTCACTCTTCGGGAAAACCAACGCAATGCTCAAGAGGTAGCAAGGGTTGCTTTTTGTCGACGATCTGATGTTTCAACCTTGTTTTCCAGGCGGCCAACGCGTCGCTAAACTTGGTCATGGCGTGTTTGTTTATCTTCTTCATTGCCAGGTCCTTATCTGGATCTTTATTATCCTTTTCATTACGGTCCGGGAACAAGAATATCTGGTGCAGCTTCTTTAGGAGGGAGGGCCTCATATTATCTATTTTCTATAGTTTCCCATCGTTGATCGTGGCAGTTGTCCATACAATGCAACCTATTTGATTGTCGTAGCACGATCGCGCTTCCTGGGGCGCTATTGTCTCAAAAATACCGTCGGCCATCTCCGTGACCACCAGTCTAGTACTCATGAGCTGGTTTGGGCGCCGTGGCCTCTTTGCTTTCGGTTCTAGACCAACTCCGCTAGTCTCGGCGCCGGTCTCAGTCTCATCGCCGGTCTGCATGTCGGTATCAGTCACCGATGCGACAACACAGTCGCTGCAACATGGGTAAGGGAGACCACATCAGTGCTGGGGGGTCCGAAAATTGGGACACACTTTCGCGCATCGCGGGCCGCCTCTCAGACAGCTACTAGGGAGGCGGCGGAGTACCTGGGTGCGCGGTGAATCCCCGGGAACTCGGTGACCAACTTCCTTCCTGTGTGGCGCATGGAGATAACGACGACCCCGGCGAAGAGCAGCTTAGCCGCGAGCTGCACAGCCTCGTCCACCTCCTAAGTTGGGACCTCCGCGCGAGCGTTGCGGGGCCGCCGCTCGGATGGCTTCTGGAAGGCGGTTGTACATGGGCACAGGGTGAATCCCGGCGAGAGATGGCCATTGGCGCACGCAAGTAGACGACGACGTCCCCGACGAAGAGCAGCCCGGCTAGCTCGCCTCACTCTCCTTTGATTAGAAATGAAAGATTGGGAAGAAGCAGACTTGAACCTGCAGGGAAAGGATAAGGTGACGATGCACTCTCCACTCGTTCGGAGCGACATGCGTACTGAATGTATGAGAAACGTGACGTGGCAGAGACCCCAAGTTACTCCCTCCATTTTTTTTAGTCTGCATATAAAGTTTGGTCAAAGTCAGGATTTGTAAATTTTAACTAACTTTATAATAAAAAATATCAACATTCACAATATGAAATCAATATTGACAGATGCGTCATGAAATGTATTTCCATACTATATAGTTTTGGTATTGTAGATGTTCATATTTTTTTATATAAATGGGAAGTAGAGGCACTCTTCCATATAATGAAGTTTATAATATATGTGCTTATATTGTACTACAATTGTTTGAATAGCTTAGCATATGTTCAGATGTATGATATCTGTAATTTAAGCTCTTGAATTTTACATATAAATATTTATTAATAAATATGTACCCCTATAATAGCTAGGCCGTGCAGTTGCACGGGTAGATGACTAGTGATTACAATCTTGTTTGTGTGCAAGTCAAGCTTATCTAGTTTACACGTAACAACTTGTAGAACATTACAAAATTTATGCTTGCTAATAACTTCTAGAACACTACAACACATGACATGTAAAAGGAATTTGACGAGTCATGGCCTACTAAAGCAAGTTACATTACTAGTCTTATCTAACAGACCACACAAGATTACAAACTAAGTACCGTGACAGCCATGCTTATCTAGTTTATGCGTAACAATTTGCAGAAAATTACAAACTTAGTTTCAGAAAAATAGGCAATCTAGATTAGTGTTTGAGCTGTAAAGTGAATAAGATGAGTCATGCATGTTATCACACCTTTTTGGTGGTGGAATGATAGTGCAACAACAAGGAACTTTAATGACCAGTCCAAGAATACACTTGTAAGTAGTGCCACCAAACAGAATATACCAAATGATGATTTTGAGAAGCATCCAAGCACTTTCCACACAAACAAATGCCAATTGTGAAAGAGATCATTCCATGGCAGCTATAAATAGCCCCATAGCATGACGATCATCCTTCCTCATCCATCATTCTCATTAGTAGAGCGCATCATTTAAGCCAAGCAAGCTGTGGTCAATACAAATCCACCATGAAGACCTTTCTCATCCTTGCCCTCCTTGCTATCGTGGCGACCACCGCCACAACTGCAGTTAGAGTTCCAGTGCCACAATTGCAGCCACAAAATCCATCTCAGCAACAGCCACAACAGCAAGTTCCATTGGTACAACAACAACAATTTCTAGGGCAGCAACAACCATTTCCACCACAACAACCATATCCACAGCCGCAACCATTTCCATCACAACAACCATATCTGCAACTGCAACCATTTCCGCAGCTGCAACTACCATATTCGCAACCACAACCATTTCGACCACAACAACCATATCCACAACCACAGTATTCGCAACCACAACAACCAATTTCACAGCAGCAGCAGCAGCAGCAACAACAACAACAACAACAACAA
>NW_021194923.1:0-1982 GCF_002162155.2 Triticum dicoccoides
CATTCACCATGTAATTGCTTTACTTTATCACTAAGCGGTAGCGATAGTCGTACAAGAAATAGTTGGTGAGACGACAACGATGCTTCGATGGAGATCAAGGTTTCAAGCCAGTGACGATGGTGATCATAATGGTGCTTTGGAGATGGAGATTAAAGGCACAAGATGATGATGGCCATATCATATCACTTATATTGATTGCATGTGATGTTTATCCTTTATGCATCTTATTTTGCTTAGTTCGGCGGTAGCATTATAAGATAATCTCTCACTAAATTTCAAGGCCTAAGTGTTCTCCCTGAGTATGCACCGTTGCTACAGTTCGTCGTGCCAGGACACCACGTGATGATCGGGTGTGATAAGCTCTATGTTTACATACAATAGGTGCAAGCAAGTTTTGCACACGCGGAATACTCAGGTTAAACTTGACGAGCCTAGCATATGCAGATATGGCCTCGGAGCACTGGAGACCGAAAGGTCAAGCGTGAATCATATAGTATATATGATCAACATAGTGATGTTCACCATTGAAAACTACTCCATCTCACGTGATGATCGGACATAGTTTAGTTGATATGGATCACGTGATCACTTAGATGATTAGAGGGATGTCTATCTAAGTGGGAGTTCCTAAGTAATATGATTAATTGAACTTAAATTTATCATGAACTTAGTCCTGATAGTATTTGCATAACTATGTTGTCGATCAATAGCTCGCGATATAGCTCCCCGTTTATTTTGATATGTTCCAAGAGAAAAACTATGTTGAAAGATGATAGTATCAATGATGCAGACTAGGTCTGTGATCTGAGGTTTATCCTCACTACTACACAGAAAAATTATATCCTTGATGCACTGCTAGGTGACAGACCTATTGCAGGAGCAGATGCACACATTATGAACGTTTGACAAAGCTCGGTATGATGACTACTTAATAGTTTAGTGCACCATGCCTTACGGCTTAGAACTGGGACTTCAAAAATGTTTTGAACGCCACGGAGCATATAAGATGTTCCAAGAGTTTAAATTGGTATTTCATACTCATGCCCGTGTCAAGAGGTATGACACCTCTGACAGTATTTGCCTACAAGCTGGAGGAGAATAGCTCAACCAGTAAGCATGTGCTCAGAATGTCTGAGTACTACAATCACTTGAATCAAGTGGGAGTTAATCTTCTAGATAAGATAGTGATTGACAGAGTTCTCTATTCACTATCACCAAGTTACTGGAACTTCGTGATGAACTATAATATGCAAGGGATGACGAAAACGATTCCCCGAGCTCTTCGCGATGCTGAAATCGGCGAAGGTAGAAATCAAGAAAAACATCAAGTGTTGATGGTTGACAAGACCACTAGTTTCAAGTAAAAGGGCAAGGGAAAGAAAGGGAACTTCAAGAAGAATGGCAAGCAAGTTTCCACTCCCATGAAGAAGCCCAAAGCTAGACCCAAGCCTGAAACTGAGTGCTTCTACTACAAAGGAAATGGTCACTGGAAGTGGAACTGCCCTATATACTTCGCGGATAAGAAGGATGGCAAAGTGAACAAAGGTATATTTGATATACATATTATTGATGTGTACTTTACTAGTGATCATAGCAACCCCTCGGTATTTGATATTGGTTCAGTTACTAAAGGGTAATAACTCGAAACGGGAGTTGCAGAATGAACAGAGCCTAGTTAAGGGTGAAGTGACGATGTGTGTTGGAAGTGGTTCCAAGATTGATATGGTCATCATCGCACACTCCCTATACTTTTGGGATTAGTGTTGAACCTAAGTAAATGTTATTTGGTGTTTACATTAAGCATGAATATGATTTGATCATGTTTATTGCAATACGGTTATTCATTTAAAATCAGAGAATAATTGTTGTTCTGTTTACATGAATAAAACCTTCAATGGTCATACACCCAAGGTGAATGGTTTATTGAATTTCGATCGTAGTGATACACATATTCATAATATTGAAGCCAAACGATGCAAATT
>NW_021194924.1:0-1438 GCF_002162155.2 Triticum dicoccoides
GACCCAGGTGGTGACCCTGAGCTTGTGAAGGACCACGTAGTATAGCTAGGCTTTCCAGGCCTCTTTTATTTTACTAGTTGTCTGTACTCAGACAAGTTACTTCCGCTGCTGGTTTGTATGACTGTATGACTTGTATGTGGGGTCGTGAGACCCGTACCTTTGTGTATGTTATGTATGGCTCACTGAGCCTTAAATAAAGTACTTGTGTCATAGAGTCATGTTGTGATGCTTCGTTGTATTTGCACATATCGAGCATATTGTGTGTATGATTGAAATGCTTGGTATGTGTGGGATCTGACTATCTAGTTGTTTATCTTTAGTAGCCTCTCTTACCGGGAAATGTCTCCTAGTGTTACCGCTGAGCCATGGTAGCTTGCTACTGCTCTGGAACACTTAGGCTGGCCGGCATGTGTCCTTCTTCGTTCCTGTGTCTGTCCCTTCGGGGAAATGTAACGCTTTGAGTACCGGAGTCCTGTTAGCCCGCTACAGCCCGGTTTACCGGAGTCCTGTTAGCCCAGTGCTACAGCCCGGACCCACTTGCTGATGACCGACACGATCGAAGCTGGGTCATGGATGCCTGTCCCTGTAAGTCTGTGCCACTTTGGGTTTACGACTAGTCATGTCAGCCCGGGCTCCTTATCATATGGATGCTAGCGACACTATCATATACGTGAGCCAAAAGGCGCAAACGGTCCCGGGAAAAGGTAAGACGACACCCGTGGGGATACCGTGTGTGAGGCCGCAAAGTGATATGAGGTGTTACCAGCTAGATCGATGTGACATCGAGTCGGGGTCCTGACAGCGTTGGCATCAGAGCCGGACTGCCTGTAGGTTCTCCAAGCCAAACTGGTCGATGTTGAGTCTAGAAATTCTTTAGTTATATGTAGGGGAATTGTTTGTGGGTTGGAACGTAAGGCTCTTTTACTCCTTATACCTTATGACTTTCTGATCTGAGTCAGTCCATTCTTCTACCGGGGGTTAAGGAATTAGGATATGTTCTCTCTATCAGGATCACGAGTTACTAATCAGTAGTACCTTATAAGTTTGATGGATACAAGCCTAGTTCAGTTCTACTACCACATTATGTTGTTAGAATGGATCCAGAACTTTGATATGATGATGTTGAGTGTGTATGAAATCCTTTGTCAAATGTCTCAAAATCCTTCTTGAGCATTTACAGCTGTTATGCTGCCGAAATTTCGCTAGAAATTCTAATGCCTTTGCATTATGATTGTGCTTTCAGATGGCCACTCGCGACCTTAATCAAGTGGTTCGCCTGACTCGATGCCTAGATGTACCCGGCCATACTGCTAAGTTGGTCAGGGTAATGACTGAGGCTGGATACCGCTGGTATCCTGAGTACACGGTCGAAGAGCAATTCCGAGACTTTAATCAAAGCCAGTATCTCTGCACTGTCAGGATATTTCCATCTTATCCT
>NW_021194925.1:0-1068 GCF_002162155.2 Triticum dicoccoides
ACCTTACTCTCCGAAGTGAGAAAACCCCCTCCCTCTCCCCTATCCCTCGACCGCGACCGCGCGAGCCCCGCCGTGGCCGCGCACCGCTGCTGCCGCTGCGCCTCCCTAGCGCCCGCCGCGCCTGCGGTGGCCCTTGCGGCCCCGCCTCTCCGCCGGCCACCACTGCACCTGGCCTCGCCCCTGCTTCCCCTTGCCGGTGCCGTGCCGCCGCTCCGGTGGCCATCGCCGGCCACGGCCTTGCCCGCGCCCCGTTCGGGCGAGCGCCCGCACCCGCTCGCCCGTGCCCTCTAGGCCCCGATGGGCCACAGACATGTGGGGCCCGGCCCCAGAACATTAAAAAAAAGAAGAAGAGAAAAAGGAAAAAAAATAACTTAATAAAATTAATTAATAATTAATTAATTGATTAGTGAAGTAATTAACTTAACTAACCCTAATTAGTTAACTAATTAACTCTAATTAAACCTGCTAATTAAAAGTTAACAGATAATTAGTCTTCAGCCAATGACATGTGGGACCTGCCTGTCAGTTTGGCTAAGTCAACTAACTGGTTGACTGATGACACCACGCTGACCTCATGCTGACATCATAATGGCAATTTTAAATTAAATTAATTCTGTTAATTCAAAAAAATGAATTAAAAACTTTGGAAATTAATATAAAATAAACCGTAGATCGGATGTAAAAACTTTGTACATCAAAGTTGCTCAGAACGACGAGACGATTCCGGATACGCAGTCCGTTCGTCCGCCACACCCCCCTAACCTATCGAACTCGCAACTTTCCCCCTCCGGCTCCTCTGCCCGAAAACACGGAACCCCGGGAATACTTTCCCGGATGTTTTCCCCCCTTCACCGGTATCACCTACTACCGCGTTAGGGCACACCGAACACCGCGTATTGCCTTGTTATATTTTGTGATGCTTTGTTTGCTCTGTATTCATTATTTCTTCCCCCTCTTCTCTCCGGTAGACTACGAGACCGACGCTGCTGCTGACCAGTTCGACTACGGAGTTGACGACCCCTCTCTCTTGCCAGAGCAACCAGGCAAGCCCCCCCCCCTTGATCACCA
>NW_021194926.1:0-4640 GCF_002162155.2 Triticum dicoccoides
ATCCCGGGCGGCGTTGAGGTCGGGGGCGGGGCCGGCGTTGAATCTGGGGTCGGGGGCGGCGTGGGGAGAGCGCGCGGCGGCCGAGGGGCGGCGGCGGTGAGGCTGAGGGCGGCATCGGGCGGCGGCGGTGAGGAGACGACGGCGAGGGCGAGGGACGATTTGGGGAACAATTGGTGGCCGGGGGCGGGGTGGGGGGAAACCGCTGTTTAAGTGAAACGTAACGGCAGCGCGTTTCCGAAAACGCGCTATAGCTAAGTTAGCTATAGCGCGTTTACTGAAACCCGCTACTGCTATTCCTTTCTTCTTTTTCCCCCTTTTTTCTTTTATTTTTCTTTACATTTTATTTTTTCCCTTTCTCCTTTTTCTATTTCTTTCATTTTCATTTACTTTTCTACTTGTTTTTCACTTTATTTTATTTCTGTTAGCAGCAACGCTTTACATGTAAGCGCGCTGCAGCTAAGGAGATTAGCAGTAGCGTCGGGCAATTATACGCGCTACTGCTAGGTTGGGCTAGCCATGTACGCCCAGTTCAAACATAGCAGTAGCGCTTTTCGCTAGTACGTGCTACTGCTAAAGTCACAGCAGTAGCGCGGTTTATTTACGCGCGCTGCTACTAAATAGCAGCAACGCTTGATTTTGTACAGCGCTACTGGTAAAATTCTGTGTATAGGCTTTTCCCTAGTAGTGAGACTCCAAGACTCCGAAGCGCCGGCACCTATCAACACCTCCAAGAAGGATCGCGACGATGACGACGCTGCTGCCAAGGGTTTCCCTCGGTGCACGACGAGGCGAGATGAAGGGTAGCCCGACGCCCTCCCGGAAGGTAGGGTGGCACCCATAGGCGTCACCGCGCCGGTGTTGGCCATGCCGACAGGGGTTTCCCCCGATCCCAACCCGCACCTCGGGCGCCCCGGAGCTTGCCGCCAAACCAATCACCACCGTGCGCCAACGCGGTCATGAGGCCCCCCGCCGTCTCACCACGGCACCGCGAAGTGAGGACAGCACGACGAAGAATCAGAGCCGGGACAAGGGCATCGGCACTGTCGGCACGCGGGAGGGCCCCACCTCCACCGTCCGCGACGGTAGCCGTCCGGACGCAATAGCAGGAGCACACCAGGCCCATGGGCCCACAGGCCCGACCGAGCCCTCATGGGCCCGTAAAGCTCCCGCCTTCGCGCTGCTGCTCCCACCTTCATAAGGCATAGTATCATACGTTGATATCATAGATGACCTTATTTATTGTCATGCAAGATACATAGTAGTATATTATTTAATATGATACTGTATCGTGTCATGATATCCAATCATCTATTTCCTCGTTTAATTGTGTGTCACCGGAACAAAAATGTCTAGTTGGTATGCATGATACTTTCATTGTGACCAACCTTGGCGTGGGTTGACGGCGATCCTTTATCGAACATCACGTTAAGAAGATAATGCGTGGTAATTTTCCGATGATAATCATGGCCTTAGCGGGGCACTGATAGCTCGCAGTGTAGTATATTGGGTGCCTAAACTTGCCACTAACAGACACTCGCGATGGAAGCATGGGATTCAGGTGGTGGCGTCTTCTCTCCCTCTGCGATTAATGGCTCCGTGACTAGCTATTCCTTGGTGTGTCTATGGTTTTCAGCTTGCGTCGTTATTATGTCTGGATCTTATGTGCTTACATCATTTTCAGTGATTGCAACTGCTCAACAAGGATCAATGTTGCTGTTTTTTTGTTTCCTTTTTTGTTTTTATCTGCCTAGGCATAGCGTTGATCTTTCATGGCTTTCCTACTTGCCCCCGTGATTCTTTGTGTGTTGGTGTTGGTTGTGTCCATTCTAGCTATGCTCAGGCCGAGACTGGATATATGCTCATTATCTTTTCTATCCCCTTCATTATGAGTTAATAAAAATGCCTTTTTTCAAAAATTAATTATTCGGTCCACAATTACACAAATTATGCGTTGACGTGAAACTATGATAAGTGGCTTGTTAACAAATTTGCAGAAAAGGAGAAGTACTAATATTTTTCTCAGCAAGAGTTATACAGCCGGTTGGATCAAATACCTTCTGATCATGCATTCTTGATGCAGGTGCAAGCAGGAGGCATGCAATAAGCATGGATATGTTGTTGCGTACTGAGGTGGCTATTTGTAGCTTCTGAACCACGGACCCTGCAAGCATGAACCACACTATTTCAGTGTGCAAGCATCCGAGTAATCGAAAACGTCCAACTATGCATCTGATGGCATCCCTGCCTTCCCGCGGCGCCTCCCAAGCACCTTTGTGGTCTTCTTGCCCGAGGAGCAAAATCACGGTGATGGCCATGGCTTCCACGGCCAAGTGAGTTCTGAACCAAGGAAGATTCATATGCCTATCTTTTCCTTTCATTGACCTTTACTTTGTCTTGGATATCAAGGGATGGAGTTCCCGGAAAGGCCTTCAGTCCTCGCAAGGCGCCTCACAGAGACCGAGTCGCCCACTCATTGCCACCTGAAAAGAGAGAGATTTTTGAATCGCTTAACAGTTGGGCAGAGGACAACATTCTGGTGCTCTTGAAGCCGGTTGAAAGATCCTGGCAGCCACAGGACTACCTGCCAGACCCTTCCTCGGATAGATTTTATGATGAAGTCAAGGAGCTGAGGGAGCGAGCCGAGGAGATCCCCGATGAATACTTGGTATGTCTGGTTGGAGACATGGTCACTGAGGAAGCACTCCCTACCTATCAGAAAATGCTCAATATCCTTGATGGTGGTGTCCGCGACGAGACTGGCAGCAGCCCAACCAGCTGGGCTGTCTGGACGAGGGCATGGACGGCCGAGGAGAACCGACACGGCGATCTCATGAACAAGTATATTTATCTCACTGGGAGAGCTGATATGAGGCAGGTGGAGAAGACCATACAGTATTTGGTTGGTGCTGGAATGGTAAGCACTTGTGTCTGATTGTGCCACCCTTCTTTGTCAGAGCTTCCATTTTCCTTGATTGATTGTTTTATTGCTCACTTAAATAAAGGGAAGGGAACACAAATTTGTCATTGTCAAAATGATATTACTTCGTTCATCCCATGTGTTGGCAACCTTCAGCAGCATCCAGTTTGTTGTAACTACCCTGTGTTGTTCTTACTTGTTGTAGGATCCAAAAACCGAGGCCAATCCCTATGAGTTTTTCATTTACACGTCTTTCCAAGAGAGGGCAACCTTCATATCTCACGGCAACACTGCAAGGCACGCCAGGAAGTACGGGGACCAAAAGCTGGCCCAGATATGTGGCACCATCGCGGCCGACGAAAGGCGCCATGAGCTTGCCTATACCAAGATAGTGGAGAAGCTCTTCGAGGTCGATCCCGACTACACGGTCCTGGCCTTCGCCAGCATTATGAAGAAGAAGATCACGATGCCCGCCCACCTGATGTATGATGGGCAGGAGGACAACCTGTTTGAGCACTTCAGCGCGGTGGCACAGCGGCTTGGCGTCTACACCGCCATGGACTACGCCGACATCCTCGAGTTCCTGGTCCAGAGGTGGAACGTCGCCGGCCTCACTGGGTTGTCCGGGGAAGGGCGGCGCGCTCAGGATTACCTCTGTTCCCTAGGACCAAGGTTTAGGAAGCTGGTGGAGGGAGCTCAGGGGAGCGGGAAGCAGTTGCCGGTTGTTCCTTTCAGCTGGATCTATGGCCGGCAAGTGCAGCTTTGAGTAAGATTTCAAGACACGAGTGTATATTATATACCATTCTCTTTCTTTCTACTTCTCTTCAAAATCTGTAATAATTGTTGAGTAATGTAAAGTTGTAAACACATCTACACTCCATATGCCAAATAAGCTTAAAATGACATAATTATACGAACACATCCTTCTATGTATTCTTTTTTATTGTGGTCTCCTTGAGCTCCTTGATAGTTTTCTGCTGCGCAAGCAGCCGTCAATGTTGCATTTGCCGTTCTCTTCGTTGGTGAAGATGAAGTAGGTCAGGCACCTCACCGCTTCTTGAGCGTGAGGTCCCTGCTCTACTTCATCTTCCCCAACGTCAAAATTCCCTTGTTATTCTGATTGATATCGTCTCGAACAATATGAGTGCAATCCTGTATATAGACAAATCTTAGCGGTAAAAAGGGAGATATGTACAAGACAATTACCGTGGTTATTAAAAAATAAGGCAAGACTATTCTCAATATGCATTAACAGCAGGTGAACTTGAGAATGCTTTGCGATATGGTCGTAGAAATCAATCTTAAATTCTTGCATAGAATACTACTTTCCCCGTCCCATAATATAAGAATGTTTTTTGCCACCTGTTTTCTCGACCACGTACCTTATCACAATGACGCACGTGTACGTCGCCTCTGCCCAGAATGGGCACCAGTTTCGACGCCCCTCTGCCGTTGCTCCTTCCTCCTGCTACCGCGAGAGGTACGAGACACGCCCGAGAGAGGAGGTGGGGCTCGGAGGCCGGTGATGGGGATCAAGGAGATGGGTGTGTTGTGAAGTCAGGGGAGGCAGAACGCTGGCGGCTGAGGCATGGAGGCTGAGTGGATTAGGGTTGGGTTTCGTTGTTTTATAGGGTAGGAGTAAGACTAGGGTTGGGTTTCGTTGTTCTATGGCGGCTGCTCTTTTGAGCCCGGCCCATTTACTATTTCTGCTATCCTTTTTTTT
>NW_021194927.1:0-597 GCF_002162155.2 Triticum dicoccoides
GCGTGGGCGAACCCGCCTGGCGTCGGGGGAGCCCGCCCAGGAGGTTGAGGCCGCGGCGACGGGCGCCGGCTGTGGGTGCCGGACCCGGGCGGCGCGGGGTGGCACCGCGGGCAGAGGCCGAGCGGCGGAGGGCGCAATGGGGCGCGGAGACGAAGCAAGGGAGGCACGAACGGCGCAGGGACAGGGGATGCGCGGCGAGCCACGGGTGGGCGCTGGAGCATGACGGAGATAGGGGAGGGCGAGGCACGGGCCGCGACTCCGAGCGACGCGACGAGCAAAGGGCCGCGACGGGCGCGACGCGTGCGTGCGGGCGGTAGAGGAGGCCGGGGCGTCGCGAACGGCACCGGCGACAGAGTGAAAGGGGGAGCGGAGGTGGAGCTCACAGGGGCGGTAGGGGTTAGGCAGCGGGGGTCGAGGAGGATGACGGAGACGACGCGTCGTGGATGAGGCAGACCGGCGAGGAGGTCCGGCGAGGTCCTCGGTCGGCTGCGCGGGCTCCGGGCGGCGTCCGTGGAGCTCCGGGCGGCGGTGAATCGACGACGAGGCAGCGGTGTACGGCGGGTCGGGCATGGTGCCGGAGCTCCCAGATCGGGAGAG
>NW_021194928.1:0-1009 GCF_002162155.2 Triticum dicoccoides
GCTTGAGATGTACTTCCCGCCCGCATTCTTCGACGTTATGGTGCATCTGCTGGTCCATATAGTGGAGGATATCATCCAACTCGGGCCGACGTTCCTGCACAGCATGATGCCGTTCGAAAGGATGAATGGTGTCATCAAAGGATACGTTCGCAACATGTCACGTCCAGAAGGAAGCATAGCCAGGGGCTTTCTGACCGAAGAGTGCATCTCCTACTGCACGAATTATCTAGGCATCGAGAACCCCGTTGGTCTGCCCGTCAACAGGCACCTCGGCAGGCTCGCTGGATGGGGTCACCGTGAGGGTCGCCGCGAAATGCATGTCGACTTCGAGGGTCGACTCGCCGACTTTGAAAGAGCAAACCTAGTCGCGCTACAACACATAGACGTGGTCGATCCTTGGTTGGTAGAGCACAAAACCTTTATTAAAAAGACGTACAATGACCGAGGCCAACAGAGGACGGACGAAGATATACTCAAAGAGCACAACTCATGTTTCACGCGTTGGTTCAAGCATAAGCTTTTGTCGTACCCTTTACATGAGGATTCTTCCGCGGAAGACCAACTCATATTCGCCTTGTCACAGGGCGCCGAGCACAACCTGATGACCTATGAGGCGTACGATATCAACGGCTACACATTCTACACCGAGGCCAAGGACATGAAGAGCGATGGTTATCAGAACTCCGGGGTAACGATGGAATCCTACACCGGTAACGACAAGGACAGATACTATGGAAGGATCGAGGAGATCTGGGAGCTGAGCTACGCTGGAGAGAAGGTCCCGATGTTCCGTGTCAGATGGGCCAAGAACGTCATAAAAGAAGACCGGTATTTCACCACCATGGTTATACCCGAAGCCAAATCCAAGACCGCGGGCGCAAACGTCACCGCGAAAAATGAGCCATGGGTACTGGCTTCCCAAGTGGACCAATGCTTCTTCATTACCGACCCGCCAAAGCCCAGTCGTGTTGTCGTGAGGAGAGGCAAAAGGAAGATCATCGGAATGGAT
>NW_021194929.1:0-2712 GCF_002162155.2 Triticum dicoccoides
TGTTCATCACATATATAGCAGGTTAAATTCTCAACCTAGAACGACATGCATGCCATGTAGTGAACTGATACGGAGGAAGTATAGTAAAAATGAGGTAATTTTGCCGAGCAATCGGCGGGGAGCATGGACTATCATACGGTCCCACGTGTCATGATGTACCAAGGCGATGCGCGTGTCCCTCTTGAGGCAGAAGCAATACTAGTATGTGGTTTGAGATGATGGCGAACCGAAGTGTGAAATAATGGTTGCTTCGTCCGTCTGGGAAGGTGCGGCATTGTGATTTGACGTCTCATTGCTCATTACTACTACTAGGCCGGTACGAGTGGGGTGCGTCCCCCTGCTGTTCTGCACTGTTATTTGGTGCTTGACACATTGACCCGATTGCTATATGTCCCACATGTCGGTGACAGGAAGTACAGAATTCATGAAAGGGAGCATCGATGGAGGAGTATACTACAGAATTCATGAAAGGGAGCGACTTAGTTTTGGAAAAATCTGTTTTTACGGAGTACGTACCCACTAGGGTTTATAGGGCTCATCTAAAAAACATTCGTTTTTCTGTTTGATAAGTCTCAATTCTACTATACCTAGTAGTAGTACCATTACATGTTGGATTTCAAGGTGCGTTAGATCACCCGACGCAAGCAGTGTCAAGAGGAAACTAACCAATGCATGTACAAGTTCATGGAAATTTAGTGGTCATTCATGCGTTCGTTCTAATTAATGCCTCGGTAAACATAACTTCTTGAGAAAAACGAGCATACTAATTACTTGTGCAAACTACGAAATTAATTCGACCACTCACCGTCTACCTTGGTTGGAGAGATTTTGAAATTGAGCCATAAACTGGAAAGGAGGGAGTAGTAACTTTTGTCTTGATTACTATTTGTGGCCTTGTATAGATGCAAAATATATTTTTTTATAGTGGCCTTGTATAAGTAAATAGAGGGAGTACTAACCAAAGTACGTAGTAGGGACGAGGAGTAAACCGAGGGAGTAGTAAAATTTTCTCCTCGTGCTGCGAGCCACCGCGTGCGTGGGCGAGGGAGCGGGGTAAAGGCGTACAGTAGTAGTAAGCTTCACCACATCCTGCGAGCCACCGTGCCCGTGGGCGGGGGAGACAGCGTACTAAGCAAGTTCTCCTTGTTCTGCGAGTTGACGGGACACATCAAAAGTACTCCATTGTATTGAGCCTTGCCTCTAAGGTAGGCCCCACATGGTTTGCCTCTTTTTTTAGTTCAACATAATGCGTCAAGTCGCAATTTGTTTGTTCACCCGTGGTAGACGATCCTCCCTCCACCAAGTGGACAACCAGTACATGTGCCAAATTACCACGTGGGCTGCCTTTTTCGTACGGAAATGAGCTCCACCGTGTACCCGCGCGGGTGTGGTTGGGAAAGAGACGGGAGTACGTGTGCCATGCGTGCACCTCTTCTCTTCGTGCACGTCCCCCACCTACGTGGGTGTGTGTGAGAGAGATACAAACCTAGACATAATGCATCGTCCATCCACATGCCTCCGCCCAGTCCGACCACCAGTCACCACAACAGCGCCACGCCCCACTCCTCCTCACCTTACCTCTCATATTTCTCCCTCCATTTTTATATACAAGTGTCCACTATCAAAATTACAATTTGCAGATATACAAGGCCACTAACACTAATCGATGCAATATTAATGGTGTTTGCCTCGTGGTACTAGCAAAGGAGGACATTAATTATCCCTTGCATGCATGCGGGAGTTTGTAAAAAAATGTATCTTGATGTTCCGTGCAATGCACGGGCATCTTGCTAGTCCATAAAAAAAACACATGGCAAAATTCCACGGCGAATGAGGGATTTGAATCTGTTGGGAGGGGCTGTTTGGATCTTTGCCCGGGGTAGCCAAAATATTGGCGACCCTTTTGTCCACCAGTTCCTTTGCCACCGATGAACGAGGAATGGCTCGGGTGTCATGCATCCACCAGCGCGCACGTTGGAGACGAGCTCGCACGAGCTATGTTTTTTTGTCCCACAGCGCCGCCCGAGCCCCCCGCGGACTGACCGGCGACCCTCAAATTACGCCATCCAACCGTAGCCGCACACATTATGACAGCAACTCAACCAACCGGACAAAATTCACGCAAACACGTAGACAAAATGATATTTCATATAAACAATGACAGAAATCATATAAAATATCGGATTTTCACACAAACACGACGGATTTCATTACATTCAAATGAACTACGCGGTGCTAGTTCTGGACAGCACAGGTATATAATACCTGGCCTAAATTGTCGCCCGTCGATCGATTTGTGTTCCTCATGTTCGGCAGCACGATCACCGGACTGCCGGGAGCCCCGGAGGTATATGCTTCAGCGCAAAGGACGGCTCGCTTCCCCACTGCCCAACTGATATCATTGGCTGGTGCCGAAGAAGATGGTGGCCGGCACCGGTTCGAGTTCATCACCAGCCACTACCTCGCCATGGCCGACACCGGCTCGAGTTCATCCTAACATTGACCTCTTCCGTGGAGCCCATGCGGGGTCGACGAAGGTCCTCGCAACAAAAGGATCTGGCAAGACACCTGCTGTGTACGCCGGCGTCGCCTCTGCGGTGGCCTTCATGGGACCCAAGCGGCGGCGGCCTCCCGTGTTCTACTTCTCCTCGATGATGGCGGCGGACGCTGAGGCGCTGGCCACCGACTCGTAGCTCTCCGCGCACCTGGCTT
>NW_021194930.1:0-1523 GCF_002162155.2 Triticum dicoccoides
GCGCTATTTCCACATTCACAATCCCCGGGGTGCGTTT
The DNA here is from genome assembly GCF_002162155.2 of Triticum dicoccoides. Classification (NCBI taxonomy): domain Eukaryota; kingdom Viridiplantae; phylum Streptophyta; class Magnoliopsida; order Poales; family Poaceae; genus Triticum; species Triticum dicoccoides. Next base: position 38 of record NW_021194930.1, read on the forward strand.
ATGTGTACGTCGTCAATAGTCGCAATTTTGGCTGATTCTGGCCCGTTTCATGGACTATTACTCACCGTTTTGGTGTCCCAAAGCGATTTCGATGGTTGTTGAACCCTAAGGTGCGCTTACGTGTCGGTCATCAACAAACGCAGTTTGGGCTGATTCTGGCCCGATTCTTGGACTATTACTCACCGTTTTGGGGTCCCAAAGCGATTTCCATAGTTGTTGAACCCAAAGGTGCGCTTACGTGTCGGTCATCAACACTCGCAGTTTTGGCCGATTTTGGCCCGTCTCTTGGACTATTACTCACTGTTTTGGGGTCCTGGAGTGATTTCCACGATTGACGAACCCTGGGGTGCGTTTGCGTGTCGATCATCAACACTCGTAGTTTTGGCTGATTCTGTCCCGTTTCGTGACTATTACCCAGTTTTGGGGCCCCGGAGTGATTTCCACAACTGACGAACCGCAGGGTGCGTTTACGTGTCAGTTATCAACACTCACAATTTTGGCCAATTCTGGTTCATTTCGTGCACTATTACTCACCGTTTTCGGGTCCTAGAGCGATTTCCATGACTGACCATCCCTGGGGTGCATTTATGTGTCGGTCATCCACACTCGCAGTTTTGGCTGACTCTGCCCCGTTTCATGGATTATTACTCATCGTTTTGGGGTCCCGGAGCGATTTCCACGATTGACGCACCCCGAGGTGCGTTTACGTGTCGCTCACCAGCAATCCTAATTTTGTTCGATTCTGGGCTCTTCCATGGACTATTACTCACCATTATGGGGTCCCAGCGCTATTTCCACATTCACAATCCCCGGGGTGCGTTTATGTGTACGTCGTCAATAGTCGCAATTTTGACTGATTCTGGCCCGTTTCATGGACTATTACTCACCGTTTTGGTGTCCCAAAGCGATTTCGATGGTTGTTGAACCCTAAGGTGCGCTTACGTGTCGGTCATCAACAAACGCAGTTTGGGCTGATTCTGGCCCGATTCTTGGACTATTACTCACCGTTTTGGGGTCCCAAAGCGATTTCCATAGTTGTTGAACCCAAAGGTGCGCTTACGTGTCGGTCATCAACACTCGCAGTTTTGGCCGATTTTGGCCCGTCTCTTGGACTATTACTCACTGTTTTGGGGTCCTGGAGTGATTTCCACGATTGATGAACCCTGGGGTGCGTTTGCGTGTCGATCATCAACACTCGCAGTTTTGGCCGATTCTGTCCCGTTTCGTGACTATTACCTAGTTTTGGGGCCCCGGTGTGATTTCCACAACTGACGAACCGCAGGGTGCGTTTACATGTCGGTTATCAACACTCACAATTTTGGCCAATTCTGGTTCATTTCGTGCACTATTACTCACCGTTTTGGGGTCCTAGAGCGATTTCCATGATTGACGATCCCTGGGGTGCATTTATGTGTCGGTCATCCACACTCGCAGTTTTGGCTGACTCTGCCCCGTTTCATGGATTATTACTCATTGTTTTGGGGTC
>NW_021194931.1:0-947 GCF_002162155.2 Triticum dicoccoides
TACACTTAAGTGCACCTTGGGGTTCAGCAACCATGGAAATCGCTTTGGGACCCCAAAACGGTGAGTACTATTCCACGAAACGGGTCAGAATCGACAAAAACCGCGAGTGTTGATCACCGACAAGTAAGCGCACCCCGGGGTTCGTTAATCGTGGAAATCACTCCAGGGCCCCAAAACAGTGAGTAGTAGTCCATGCAACAGGAACGAATCGGCCAAAACAGTGAGTGTTGATGACTGACATGTAAATGCACCCCGCGGTTCGTTAATCGTGGAAATCACTCCGGGACGCCAAAACAGTGAGTAATAGTCCACGAAACAAGCCAGAATCGGCTGAAACTGTGAGCGTTGATGACCGACACGTGAGTGCACCTTGGGGTTCAACAACCATGGAAATTGCTCTGGGACCCCAAAGCGGTGAGTAATAGTGCACGAAACGGACCAGAATCGGCCAAAATTGTGAGTGTTGATGACCGACACATAAACGCACCACGGGGTTCGCAAATTGTGGAAATCACTCCGGGACCCTGAAAACTTAGTAATAGTCCAAGAAACGGACCATAATTGGCCCAAATTGCGATTGTTGATGACCTACACATAAGTGCACCTTGGGGTTCAACAACCATGGAAATCGCTTTGGGACCCCAAAACGATGAGTAATATTTCACGAAATGGGTCAGAATCGACAAAAACCGCGAGTGTTGATCACCGACAAGTAAGCGCACCCCGGGGTTCGTTAATCGTGGAAATCACTCTAGGGCCCCAAAACAGTGAGTAGTAGCCCATGAAACTAGAAAGAATCGGCCAAAACTGTGAGTGTTGATGACTGACACGTAAACGCACCCTGCGGTTCGTTAATCGTGGAAATCACACCGGGACCCCAAAACAGTGAGTAATAATCCACGAAACGGGCCAGAATCAGCCAAAACTGTGAGTGTTCATGAGCGACA
>NW_021194932.1:0-1745 GCF_002162155.2 Triticum dicoccoides
ATGAAGTAAAACCTTCATGGCATTTTGGCAGAAGCACTACAGGATGCCTGTCTTTATTGTTTATCTCTCCCATAGAATTAGTCCATTAGAACAACAATGTAAATCAAGATCACTGATTCTCATGGACAAAGTATTTGGGAGACTACAAAACTATTATTATTTTGCTTCTAAAGTGAAACCAAAATATACCTTAGCTTTAGGCCCTCTTCATTTAGCTTCTTGTCAAGGATATCATAAAATCGGAGGCAAATCAAGAGACATGCCATCGACGTAAGTGTAAAAGAACAAAAAAGGAATAAATGACAAACCAAACAGAAAGTTAAATAAACAATACATAGCACGTCCACCATCATGAAGTAAACAGGACACCTTCCTGCCGGCAAGAGTGAGCTTTGTCTGGATCCAAATAAGATGGAGAAATCAGAGGACCTGCAAATAACCACAACAAACAATAAAAACAAGAAATCACAAAACAACACCAACACACTGAAACCAGATTAAGAGATAAATAGGAACAGCAGGATCTACTATTCTAGAGCCTAGGGGTATATAAAAAAGAATCCTGGCAAATAACAAGAACAAAAAGAAGCATGCTAAATACCCACCAAACGATGAATATACATGTCATTTCCCACGGCGGTTGTTCCTCGTGTCGCCGCCACGCCTCATCAACCCTCAAACCTAAAAACACACAACATCATGAACACAATCAAAAACACTACAAAAAATCAGCAAACCAAACCCTACAAATGAAAGAACAATACTCACCAAGATTAGAACCACCCTCAGCAGCCAACCTCCTATCAGAAGCACCAACGGAAGAAGAAGAGCCCAAGGACGTCGAAGGAACGCGCTGAGAAGCATGTGCAACAACAAGAACCATAACAGAGACCAAGCAAACAAGAAGTACACAGGAGAGAAGAACACAAAAAGAAGCTACTTATAGGCAAGCAAAGAAGGACCTAGAACACAAATGTGTGCAAACGTGAAACTACAAACATGCAAACGTGGACACATGCATGCATGCATGAGCCATGCAGCAGCACACGCACACCAGCCCATACAACAGCCCATGCAGCTAATATATTTTTCTCACATGAGACAAAATCAGCCCATGCTATCAAACCATCTTTTCACATGGTACACATGAGACAAGAGAAGCCCATGCACCTCTAGAAGAAACAGGCACAACCCAAGTGATCAACCACTTTAGGAAAGCCACCGTGCACACGTGTCGCTCAGTCAGTAGGAGTAATTTTTTTTTCAAAAAAACCAGAAAAATCGAACCCTTACGGGCTTAGTATTCTTAGTATGTGCAAAAGTTCCCTATGTTAGAAAAAAAAAGTATGCCTTTGGTAACAGACTCACATCCTCAGCCGTTGGATTTCAGATAACAGGACAGATTGATCCATCACATGATTTGTCGGCACATAAAGGTTGCGAGTATCTGAAGTTGTGAACAATAATATTATCTCCATCAATAATGAAGACTGGAGTAGACCTCACTGAATGCATGAGTGCCACCAGTTGGTGCTCTAGCATTGAATGCTGACATGAAAAGTCCGAGACAGAGTTTGAACGCACCGACGCACGCCATTAACTGAAGGAGGAGACATATTCGCAAAAAAAAAAAAAAACTGAAGGAGGAGACAGACAGAGACAGAGGGGGCAGCGGGCCTCCCGTGTGGCCGTGTCAAAGATTGAGGAGAACGGCTGGGCTTTGAATTGATCATGGATATCCTCCG
>NW_021194933.1:0-1449 GCF_002162155.2 Triticum dicoccoides
AGATACTCGCAACCTTTATGTGCCGACAAATCATGTGATGGATCAATCTGTCCTGTTATCTGAAATCCAACGGCTGAGGATGTGAGTCTGTTACCAAAGGCATACTTTTTTTTTCTAACATAGGGAACTTTTGCACATACTAAGAATACTAAGCCCGTAAGGGTTCGATTTTTCTGGTTTTTTTGAAAAAAAAATTACTCCTACTGACTGAGCGACACGTGTGCACGGTGGCTTTCCTAAAGTGGTTGATCACTTGGGTTGTGCCTGTTTCTTCTAGAGGTGCATGGGCTTCTCTTGTCTCATGTGTACCATGTGAAAAGATGGTTTGATAGCATGGGCTGATTTTGTCTCATGTGAGAAAAATATATTAGCTGCATGGGCTGTTGTATGGGCTGGTGTGCGTGTGCTGCTGCATGGCTCATGCATGCATGCATGTGTCCACGTTTGCATGTTTGTAGTTTCACGTTTGCACACATTTGTGTTCTAGGTCCTTCTTTGCTTGCCTATAAGTAGCTTCTTTTTGTGTTCTTCTCTCCTGTGTACTTCTTGTTTGCTTGGTCTCTGTTATGGTTCTTGTTGTTGCACATGCTTCTCAGCGCGTTCCTTCGACGTCCTTGGGCTCTTCTTCTTCCGTTGGTGCTTTTGATGGGAGGTTGGCTGCTGAGGGTGGTTCTAATCTTGGTGAGTATTGTTCTTTCATTTGTAGGGTTTGGTTTGCTGATTTTTTGTAGTGTTTTTGATTGTGTTCATGATGTTGTGTGTTTTTAGGTTTGAGGGTTGATGAGGCGTGGCGGCGACACGAGGAACAACCGCCGTGGGAAATGACATGTATATTCATCGTTTGGTGGGTATTTAGCATGCTTCTTTTTGTTCTTGTTATTTGCCAGGATTCTTTTTTATATACCCCTAGGCTCTAGAATAGTAGATCCTGCTGTTCCTATTTATCTCTTAATCTGGTTTCAGTGTGTTGGTGTTGTTTTGTGATTTCTTGTTTTTATTGTTTGTTGTGGTTATTTGCAGGTCCTCTGATTTCTCCATCTTATTTGGATCCAGACAAAGCTCACTCTTGCCGGCAGGAAGGTGTCCTGTTTACTTCATGATGGTGGACGTGCTATGTATTGTTTATTTAACTTTCTGTTTGGTTTGTCATTTATTCCTTTTTTGTTCTTTTACACTTACGTCGATGGCATGTCTCTTGATTTGCCTCCGATTTTATGATATCCTTGACAAGAAGCTAAATGAAGAGGGCCTAAAGCTAAGGTATATTTTGGTTTCACTTTAGAAGCAAAATAATAATAGTTTTGTAGTCTCCCAAATACTTTGTCCATGAGAATCAGTGATCTTGATTTACATTGTTGTTCTAATGGACTAATTCTATGGGAGAGATAAACAATAAAGACAGGCATCCTGTAGTGCTTCTGCCAAAATGCCATGAAGGTTTTACTTCAT
>NW_021194934.1:0-1056 GCF_002162155.2 Triticum dicoccoides
GAAACTCCGGCCGGATCTCCTCATGGATGGAACCCGAATAGGCGATAAACCTGGACTAGAGACTTAGGTGATTAGGTAGGTCGTGGCCGACACCCACGTTGGGCTTCCGCTTGAAGGTTGCCGAGTACATGTCGTGTAAACGGCGGTAAGTGGTGAGAGCGTGTGTGAAGAAGTACACCCCTGCAGGGTTAACCTAATCTATTCGAATAGCCGTGTCCACGGAAAAGGACTTCTGGGTTGCTTATATCAGTTCATAGACAAGTGAAAGTGGATACTCTAAAATACGCAAGATAAGCGTGAGTGCTATGGATGGCGTTCTCGTAGGGAGACGGGAGCGGATCCATAGTGGTGTATTGATATGGTGAATATGTGGACTCGTGTGCGCCACCTCAAAAAGTTACTCGCAGTCGTAGTTCAGGATAGCCACCGAGTCAAAGCTGGCTTGCTGCAGTTAAACCCCACCATCCCTTTGTTGATAATGGTGCACGCGTAGATAGATCTGATGTAAGTCTTGCTGGGTACATTTGTACTCACGTTTGCCTATTTTATGTTTTGCAGAGAGACTTCGGTCTCACTAGTAGTTTCGCGTGGACTTCGACGTTTAGCTTGATACCTCAGCTACGATCTTGTGCCCTCGGCAGGATCTGATATATAGTCAGGCTTCTCAGCCTTTTTCATTTATAGATGTCTGTACTCAGACATGATAGCTTCCGCTTGTGTTTTGACTTGTATGCTCTGATTGTTGGGTCATGAGACCCATGATTGTAATATCTCGCTCCTCGGAGCCTATTGAATAAATTACTTGAGTCGTAGAGTCATTTTGTGATGCCATGTTGTATTGCACATATCGAGCATATTGTGTGTATGTTATTGAAATGCCTGGTATGTGTGGGATCTGACCATCTAGTTGTTTATCTTTAGTAGCCTCTCTTACCGGGAAATGTCTCCTAGTGTTTCACTGAGCCATGGTAGCTTGCTACTGCTCCGGAACACTTAGGCTGGCCGGCATGTGTCCTTCTTCGTTCCTGTGTCTGTCCCTTCGGGGAAATGTCACGC
>NW_021194935.1:0-2964 GCF_002162155.2 Triticum dicoccoides
TTTGGCTCGATATAATAGATCAGACACTCTCAATACAAAGAAAGATCAACCACTAAACAAACTACGTCCCAGGCGCACAACACAAGGCTGAGCAGTTGAAGGCCTAGCCTCCTAGGAGACTCATGCGTTACAAGAAAATTACAATTGTTTACTGATATATATGTTTAATATATACATAATCATTTTTATCATATTTTAGGGCTTTATGTTTATATCTTAAACGATCTTAACAAGCTAGATGATCCAGCTCGCGAGTTATATGAGCCGAGCCAATCTTTTGTTTGAGCTCGTTATAGTAATGAGTTGAGTCGAGCTAGCTTGTTAACGAAACGAGCTCTAGCGAGTCGAGCCAAGCTGGCTCAACTCGGCTCGAATTCGAGCCCTAAACATGAGGCACATGGTTATGCTTTCAAGTGATATTCTTTGACATCATTATTATCATCGATTTAGTATAATGTCTTCATTGTCGTGTCTTTAGAAAACTAGCAAATTTTGTTTTGATAACGTATAACCATGTGAAAATGATTGTTGTTTTGTCTTACCAAATTGTTGATTTTCTCTAATGTAGGTGTATTTTGATGAGTTAGGACAAATGCCAATATTGGCAGATAAAACAATATCTGAACCACAATGAACATTAAGTTTGTGTCATCCAAAATTAACTTTTTGAATTTATTACTACATGGTTTCTAGTTGCACTCTTCTTTTGTTATGGCACATTATTAAACTGATGATAATTTCTAGAATAATTAGTTCCTCTGCAATATTTGATACATCATATATTGGTCGTAATCAATGTTTTCTCATAATTCCTCGGTGCAAAAACCACTTGTCGGTGTCAAAACCGGCGGATCTCGGGTAGGGGGTCCCGAACTGTGCGTCTAGGTGGATGGTAACAGGAGACAAGGGACACGATGTTTTACCCAGGTTCGGGCCCTCTTGATGGAGGTAAAACCCTACGTCCTGCTTGATTGATATTGATATTGTGGATGTTTACAAGAGTGGATCTACCACGAGATCAAGGAGGCTAAACCCTAGAAGCTAGCCTATGGTTTGATTGTAATGGTTGTTGTTGTTGGTTGTCCTACGGACTAGAGCCATCCGGTTTATATAGACACCGGAGAGGGCTAGGGTTACATAGAGTCAGTTACAATGGTAGGAGATCTACGTATCCATATCACCAAGCTTGCCTTCCATGCCAAGGAAAGTCCCATCCGGACACGGGCAAAGTTTTCAATCTTGTATCTTCATAGTTTTGGAGTCCGGTCGATGTTGATAGTCCGGCCGATGATAGTTCGGCTGATGATGGTAGTCCGGCTATCCGGACACCCCCTAATCCAGGACTCCCTCAGTAGCCCCTGAACCAGGCTTCAATGATGATAAGTCCGGCGCGTATATTGCTTGGCATTGCAAGGCGGGTTCCTCCTCCGAATGATAGAAGATTGTGAACACCAGGATAGTGTCCGGCTCTGCAAAATAAATTCCACATTCCACCGTAGAGAGAATAATATATATACAAGTTCAATCTGCTGACGTTTTTTGCGGCATGACGTCACGCCACTACCAAGCCATTACTTGAATCGTTTTTTACTCTACCACCTCAGCGCATTTAGCGAAGCGGTTTCCTTGGCACGTCTTGTCGAAGCAGAGATCGTGTTCCCCCTTAATCCGGGATTCTCATCAATACGGATGTGGGTAACCCAACCGCGCCATTGATGGTGACGCTTGGGGGATAAGCAAGTTTTACCAGGCCGGTGGGGGATGCGTAGACTTCGCCCGCCCATATAAGGGATAAGGATTCACCTTTACACCTACGCCTTCTTCCTCCTTTGCTTATCCATCTCCGCGCACTCAAGCTCCAGCGCCCAAGCCCGCACATCTCGTCTCAACCTTCCCCAGTCATGTCTGGAGCGGGAGGCAAGTGGATGACCTCCTCCGTTACGGAGGAGCACATCGAAAGACTGCGCAGCGCCGGCTACCTGTCCGGCGACATTGCGCACCGGCTGCCCGACGAGGGGCAGCTCATCCCCACCCCCAGGCCCCATGAGAGGGTCGTTTTTCTTCCCCACTTCCTCCGCGGACTGGGTTTTCCACTTCACCCCTTTGTCCGGGGGCTCATGTTCTACTACGGCCTGGATTTCCATGATCTGGCGCCGAACTTCATCCTCAACATCTCGGCGTTTATCGTCGTGTGCGAGGCCTTCCTCTGCATCCAGCCCCACTTCGGCTTGTAGCTCAAGACCTTCAATGTCAAGCCGAAGGTAGTGAAGGGCACTCAAGCGGAGTGCGGAGGCGCCATGTTGGGCAAGATGCCCAATGTCCTTTGGTTCGAAGGGGCCTTCGTGGAATCCGTCAAGGGGTGGCAATCGGGGTGGTTCTATATCACCGAGCCGCGCGACCCTAAGTGGGCGGCAGCCCCCGAGTTCAGATCTGGTATCCCCACGCAGCTCATCTCCTGGAAAGAGAAAGGCTTGCTGTGGGGTAGTTCGGAGGAGCTGACGGGACTCCAAGCCTGTATCCAAAAGCTGGTGAAGAAGCTCAAGCTGGTTAACGTAGTCCAAGTCATGCTCGTCCGCCGGATTCTCCCATGCCAAGAGCGGGCATTCAATCTGTGGGAGTTCAATCCGGAACAGCACCAGGCGCTGAGCGGGCTCTTCGACATGACGTACGAAGGCGCCTGGAGGGTGCTGTTTAAGGGCGCCGAAGCCCCCGCATCCGCGACTGAAGATCGCGGATTTCGCTCGCAGCGCCAAGCCGACGAGGTAAGTGATTCTACCCCTTTACGGGACACTTGCTTTTCATAGTTTGACTCTATGCGGGTTTTAATTTCCCCTTTTCCTTTGACAGGACTGGATGAGGAAGGCAGAGCAGATTATCTGCCCGGCTCCCATGCCAGAAAACCCAGTAGACGGCCATCTAGCGAGGCTGCTGGTTCCGGCACCGCACGTGGTGCCGGAGAAGAAG
>NW_021194936.1:0-972 GCF_002162155.2 Triticum dicoccoides
AAGAATGGATCATTTCTAGAGAAGGAGTTTCTCTCGAAAGAAGTGAGTGGGAGGAAAGTAGAACTTGATGAGGTAACTGTACCTGCTCCCTTACTGGAAAGTAATTCATCACAGAAAACTGTTTCAGTGACACCTACACCAGTTAGTGAGGAAGCCAATGATAATGATCATGAAACTTCAGATCAAGATACTACTGAACCGCGTAGATCAACCAGAGTAAGATCCGCACCAGAGTGGTACGGTAATCCTGTTCTGGAGGTCATGCTACTAGATCATGATGAACCTACGAACTATGAAGAAGCGATGGCGAGCCCAGATTCCGTAAAGTGGCTTGAAGCCATGAAATCTGAGATGGGATCCATGTATGAGAACAAAGTATGGACTTTGGTTGACTTGCCCGATGATCGGCAAGCAATTGAGAATAAATGGATTTTTAAGAAGAAGACTGACGCTGATGGTAATGTTACTGTCTACAAAGCTTGACTTGTCGCAAAAGGTTTTCGGCAAGTTCAAGGAATTGACTACGATGAGACCTTCTCACCCGTAGCGATGCTTAAGTCCGTCCGAATCATGTTAGCAATTGCCGCATTTTATGATTATGAAATTTGGCAAATGGATGTCAAAACTGCATTCCTGAATGGATTTCTGGAAGAAGAGTTGTATATGATGCAACCAGAAGGTTTTGTCGATCCAAAGGGAGCTAACAAAGTGTGCAAGCTCCAGCGATCCATTTATGGACTGGTGCAAGCCTCTCGGAGTTGGAATAAACGTTTTGATAGTGTGATCAAAGCATTTGGTTTTATACAGACTTTCGGAGAAGCCTGTATTTACAAGAAAGTGAGTGGGAGCTCTGTAGCATTTCTGATATTATATGTGGATGACATATTACTGATTGGAAATGATATAGAATTTCTGGATAGCATAAAGGGATACTTGAATAAAAGTTTTTCAATGAAAGACCTCGGTGAAGCT
>NW_021194937.1:0-1171 GCF_002162155.2 Triticum dicoccoides
AGCTCTAGTAATTGGTCCAGTATGTATAGCAGCAGGGGCTGTGGGTGTAACAATTGTATTGATGTCCTCATCAAAACGGAGCGTGGCTACCCGACTTTTTTTTTCCGAAACCTACTCCGGCAAGGAAACACGAATCGGAAACTAGATGGATCTCGAAAACAACCCTAATAAGCAAGGAACTCGGATTGGTGGTGGATATATGGTGGTGGTATATGGCAGCGGTGGTGGTAGCGGTGGTAGTATATGGATATGGATCGGTGGTGGTATATGGACACGGATTGGTGGTGGTATATGGATACGGATTCGGAGCGGTGGTGTTAGATGGCAGGGGCGATGATGATGGTGCGGCGGCGGCGTGACAACTTATGACCAGAACTCGAAACTCTAAAAGACTAGACTCTAAGACCAGCAACTAGACACGACGATGCAACCGCAAATTCAACAAAGCAAAACCCTAAAAAGATTATGCAAAGGCTCAGATTGGTTCGGATATGATGAACTAACCCTAATTTTTTTTGTGGCTTTTTCGTGGACTGTAGGTATGAAGAATAGACTCGATCTAAACTACGAAATACTGTAAAATCTCACCGAGCAACCTGGAAATCTGATACCACTTGATAGAGGCAAAGGTGTCCCGTCTTTCGATGAGATGATGGATATCGCTTTGGTGGCAGTCGACTTTGACGATCCGACTACGAACGTGCGTGGATGTCGCGCCTTAGCAATCGCTAAACCAACTCCGAGAGGTTATTGACCACGCCGGAGCACGATCAACCTGACCACGAGGGTCTGTTTCCTGCGAGCAAACGAAGAACAAGCAAGAAACTAAGATTGCAATCTGGATATTGCGAATATAAGATGAAAGCTTTATTGATCAAGGTGGGGTTCTGTGACGCCTTTGTCTGGTCGTTGAACACAAACGAAGTACGCGAAGTTGCAGCTATGGCGAACTTTTAATCTAAACAAAACCCAAAGTCTAAACGATGCCCTAAGGGCTGTATATATGGAGGAAGAGGGGGGAATTTCGTGGCCCTTGGTGGAGGGGTCCGAAATCAACCCTATCTCTTGTTTCCCCACACATACGGACTCTAAAAATAGCCTATACTTATGTATTTCGAAATTACATGGGCCTGGCCCAATAATAAGGTGACGCAGCACCTAAAATAGCCTC
>NW_021194938.1:0-1223 GCF_002162155.2 Triticum dicoccoides
TTATGCCGGATTGAATTTTGCTTCTAGAAATCTTTTAGATTCAGCCGCGGGAGGCACTTTTATGGAAATCACTTTAGGAGATGCTACTAAACTCCTAGATAATATTATGGTTAATTATTCTCAATGGCATACTGAAAGAACTTCTAATAAAAAAGTGCATGCGATAGAAGAAATCAATGTGTTGAGTGGAAAGATGGATGAACTTATAAAATTATTTGCTACTAAGAGTGTTTCTTCTGATCCTAATGATATGCCTTTGTCTACTTTGATTGAGAATAACAATGAATCTATGGATGTGAATTTTGTTGGTAGGAATAATTTTGGTAACAATGCTTATAGAGGGAATTTTAATCCTAGGCCATATCCCAGTAATCCTTCTAATAATTATGGGAATTCCTACAACTACTCTTATAGAAATTATAATAATATGCCCTCTGAATTTGAGAATAGTGTTAAAGAATTTATGAATTCACAAAAGAATTTTAATGCTTTGCTTGAGGAGAAATTGCTTAAAGTTGATGATTTGGCTAGAAACGTTGATAGAATTTCTCTTGACGTTGATTCTTTAAAGTTTAGATCTATTCCTCCTAAAATTGATATCAATGAGTCTCTCAAAGCCATGAGAATTTTCATTGATGAGTGCAAAGAAAGAACCGCTAGGATGCATGCTTCCAAAGATGCCTTTATTAAAGCGTGTTCCTCCAATTCCTATGAAAATCAAGATGAATATCTAAAAGTTATTGATGTGTCCCCTATTAAATATTTGTTTTGCAATATGAATCTTGATGAAACTGAATATGATCTTCCTTTACCTAGAAGGCGTTCCAAAAATTCGGAGTATTTAGATCTTAATGATGAAATAGATGAAAGTGGGATTGAAAGAAATAAAAATCTAGATGTTGCTAAACCCACTATATTGGATTTCAAGGAATTTAATTATGAAAGTTGCTCTTTAATTGATTGAATTTCCTTGTTGCAATCTGTGCTAAATTCTCCACATGCTTATAGTCAAAATAAAGCCTTCACCAAACATATTGTTGATGCGTTGATGCAATCTTATGAAGAAAAAATTGAGTTGAAAGTTTCTATCCCTAGAAAACTCTATGATGAGTGGGAACCAACTATTAAAATTAAAATTAAAGATCATGAGTTTTATGCTTTGTGTGATTTGGGTGCTAGTGTCTCTACTATTCCCAAGACTTTGTGTGATTTGCTGGATTTCC
>NW_021194939.1:0-1033 GCF_002162155.2 Triticum dicoccoides
CGGTCAATAACCAACAGCGGGATCTGGATACCCATGTTGGCTCCCACATGTTCCACGATGATCTCATCGGATGAACCACGATGTCAAGGACTCAATCGATCCCGTATACAATTCCCTTTGTCTAGCGGTATGTTACTTGCCCGAGATTCGATCGTCGGTATACCAATACCTTGTTCAATCTCGTTACCGGCAAGTCACTTTACTCGTTCCGTAACACATCATCCCGTGATCAACTCCTTGGTCACATTGCGCATATGATGATGTCCTACCGAGTGGGCCCAGAGATACCTCTCCGTTTACACGGAGTGACAAATCCCAGTCTCGATCCGCATAAAACAATAGATACTTTCGGAGATACCTGTAGTGTACCTTTATAGTCACCCAGTTATGTTGTGACGTTTGATACACCCAAGGCACTCCTACGGTATCCAGGAGTTACACGATCTCATGGTCAAAGGAAAAGATACTTGACATTGGCAAAGCTCTAGCAAACGAACTACACGATCTTTGTGCTAAGCTTAGGATTGGGTCTTGTCCATCACATCATTCTCCTAATGATGTGATCCCGTTATCAACGACATCCAATGTCCATAGCCAGGAAACCATGACTATCTGTTGATCACAACGAGCTAGTCAACTAGAGGCTCACTAGGGACATATTGTGGTCTATGTATTCACACGTGTATTACGATTTCCGGATAATACAGTTATAGCATGAATAAAAGACTATTATCATGAACAAAGAAATATAATAATAAGTTATTATTATTGCCTCTAGGGCATATTTCCAACACATGTCGCCTCCCCGCGCCCCTCCAGCCAACCTGCGGAGGCCACGCGTCCCCGCGCCCCGCTCCCACCGCTGTGGCCCGCCCAGGCCCGGGCCAGGCCCGCAAAGCCCATCGGGGCCCGCGCCCGAGCGAGCGTCGCCGCCGCCCGGCTCCCGTGCTCCGCCCGAGGAGCTCCAGCGCCTCCCCGCCGCCGCAGTCCACCGCGCCCTTCCCCCGCCGTCAGCCAGGTCGCCGCCTCCGCC
>NW_021194940.1:0-12184 GCF_002162155.2 Triticum dicoccoides
GAGGCCACAACCTGTTTTTTTTTCTTTCTGTTTTCTATTTTCTGTTCTTATTTTTGCTTTATTATATATTTTTCTTTATACTTTAAAACTTTATCCAGTCAATTGAAAGGTCGTCTTTAATTCAAAAGTGCATAAGCAAGCAAGGAACGGAAGGCATGCTAACTACACTACTAGAGTCAAGATTTTCTCTACAAAAACACTCTTGAAAAAACACATTTGAAAAATGTCGCACAAGTATTCAAAAAAATATTGAATAAGTATTAAAAAATGTTTAACATGAAATTGAAAAATATTGAATGCGTATTAGAAAATGTTGAATACGTATTAGAAATTGTTGAAAGATTATATGAAAAATGTTGAACAAGTATTTAAAAAGAGTTAAATAAGTATTAAAAATGTTGAAGAAGTATTTGAAAAAGTGATGAATAAGTATAAAAAGAGTTGAACGAGTATTTGAAAATTGTTGAACAAGTATTTTAAAAATATAAAAAAATTAAAAAACTGTTGAACGAGTATTCGAAAAATGTTGAATAGAGTTTCAGACAATGTTGAATGTGTATACAAAAAATGTTGATCACTTACTAAAAAATGTTTATGGCAAATACGAAAATGTAGAGTGAAAACAAAAACAAACATAAAAAAACAAACGAAAAACAAAAAGCCACAAAAAAGGAGAAGTAAAAAGGAAAAAAAGTAAGTGCAAAAAAGAATGAGAAATGGAGAAGAAAAAAAAGTAACAAAAGAAAACGTAAAAAAAGAGAGAAAACCGAAAATCTGGTGAAAACCTGATATTCGCTTCAACTATGGTTGCGCTCAGCTACTTAGCAAGAACCTAACGCTAGGATAGTGGTCATGAGCTAGACCAGGGTTTGATCCCTGAGTCCTGCACCTTTTTCTCCACTGTTTTTAAGTGGAGGAGAAGAAAATGGTCGGCCTGATTTGTACGATATAGCAAGAGTTTCTTCAGTGAGAGAAGGCTATCGTATCACTTAAAGCGAGAACATACCTCCTGCAGTCCTGCGCCTTCAGCGCCGGTAGGATTTTCTAGCGCCCACGTGGCTCCAGGTACGGGCCGGCCCATCAAGAGGCAAAAGGAGAATCGCTCGCCGGCTCTCTCAAATAATCCTACGTACGCTTCGTTCCACAAGTAAAAACGAACTTATGCTTCATTCTTCACTCAGATAAAAAAACGTACGCTTCGTTCAATGGTAGACCGGTCGACAGTTGAAAAAAAAAATCATCGATTTCCAAAAATACTTTCATGAATTTGAAAATAAAATTATCTTTTTCTTAAGTTCATGGATTTTGTAAAAGAACATCATCTGTTTTGGAAAAGAGTTCATCGATTTAAAAAAAATAAAAAAATCATTGATACGAAAAAAAGTTCATCGAATTTGTAAAAAACTTCATCGATCTTGAACAAAGTTGATAATTTTTTTAAAAAGTCATCCATTTGGGAAAAAACACTCAATGAACTTGAAAAAAGTTTGTACAATTTTAAAACTGTTCATCGATTTGAATTTTTTTATTAAATTTGGAAAAAGTTCATTAATTTGGAAAAAAGTTGAACAAAACCGAAAATAGTTCACTGAATTTGAAAAGTAGTTTATCGACTATGAAAATTGGTTCATTCATTTGAAAAAAAGTTCATCGAAGTTGAAAACTTTGCGCATTTTTTAATTGGAATAAAAATAATAATAGTTGTGAAATTTGACCCTGAAATAATATTTGTTTTCTATTTTTTGAGCAAAATATTTCTTTTGTATTTGATACTAGGTGTGAAATTTGTTTCTAATGTTACACTTCCGTCAAATTTGGCTATTAACTGTGAAGTGTGATCTGTAAAGACGATTTTGCCCCCAGTGCATTGTTTTTCCCATTTTTCTTTCCCGTTGTGACTAGTATTTTCTTTCTCATTGTCAATTTGTAGAAATGAATACAAGGCTGATAAACTAGATTGCGGCATGCCAGTTTTGTGGTGCCATTTAGCGTTGTCCAGATACATGTCTTCAACCTTCGGATACATGTCTCCAGAGCACAAACTTCGGATACACCATCAAGCCGGCCGCAGCTCCAGCCATTGAGGATGGTCATGGGCTTGTGACGGTGTATTTGTGAGTGCCCCGACGAACATGAGCACATGGAGGGTCTGCTGCTATGGCTGACGTTGTGGAACATCGCAGGGCGGCATCGTTTGGGTGTGGGCACGGTGTATAGCCCCGTGCTGACGCCGTACATGAGCGCCATGGCCAGATGGAGCGACAACGCCAGGTTGCACCACGGCTGGCCCCAGTTAACGACCTCGGCCTAGTGTTGGCATCATTACACGGAGGCAACTGACGGCCTCGGTGCCGCAGTGCACAGGAGGAAGGCGACGGCCTTGACTCGTCCACACACGGGAGGAACGCAATGTTCGGCAGCTTGGCGAGGGACGGCCCATGAACGCACACAACTATGAATTCTGCATACTATTCGTGGATTTGGCTTCCTCCAAATTCTCATGAAAAAAGCTAATTAAATCAGTGGCTAGCTTTATATTGTTGAGAGTTAGAGACCATTGATGTGATATTCAGAAGGAAAACATGCGTATATATAGATGGATGGGTAGAGTTGCACACCACCACAGGGACTTTTCTCATGCTTTGTGACTTTGAGAAAATCAAAAGCATGATGGCTAACACCAATTCAAGTTGGTTCCTTGCTTGCAACCTCAATATTAGCATGAGGACAGTTTTCTTGCTGCCGGGTCATTCATGCGAGTAGTTTTTTTCTTCCTTTTTTCTTTTCAAGATATGGCGTATGATGATATCTCGTGGTAATATCAATGTGGTCCTATCTTACTAACTAATACTATCACGGTTAAAGACATTAGACATGATTAGTAAATATGGTAACACGTGGTAGCTGCACATATTTTTTTTTTGGAAATAGAGGCATACCCCCGGTCTCTGCATCATGATGATACATGCAGCCCAACGTGGTAGCTGCACATGCGCAGTGAGAGAACGAGATGCACAACTTGGGTGACAAACTCAGCGTGATGGAATGCATGTGTTCTTTGTTTCTTCTTTGTGGATGTATGCGAACGGTAAGGGTAGTTTTCCTACTAAGAAAGGTTAGCATTTGGGAACATTAAATAAACTGCATTTTACAATTTCAAAGAACTTGAGTCCTATTTTTCTTAGTAAACATCCAGCGTTATTGAAATTTTTCAGAACATTTACCGTTTAATACAGTTGTAGGCATGTTCAACCAGTGCAGCTAGCTCTCTGGGCTTAACATTTGGCGCCTCCTTACTTTCATGTCACCAACATTGTACAAGAATTAAACTCCTAGCAAGAAACTATGTCGAGTTCATGACGTCTGTGCCGTCATCCATGAAACCTGACAACACATAAGCTACCTATCTAATGTTTTGTGTCATTGACTGGTGATAACGTGATTGATGATACTCCCTCTGTAACAAAATGTAGGTCGTTGTGCGTTTCTACTTCAATTTTCGTATAGTAACAAAATATCTGCCCATCCCATTTTTGCCCCTCGCGCCGCTCCACTCGCTCTTCGCACTCCCACCACTCGCCGGCCTCCCCCTCTACCCGCCACTCGCCAGCCTCTCCCTCGCCCCCTCACCCGCCTCTCCCTCTCCTACTTTATCTCCACCACCCCGCCTCCAGTCACATCGAAAAATCAAAACTTTTGCACCGGCGACGAGCTTCTACTCCACAGAGGCGTGGATGTTGATTTGGATGTGGATGTGCCAGCACTGGATCTGGGCGACGGAGGCGTGGATGTGGAACGGCACCCGAGCGGCAGATCTGGAGCGGCGCCGGAGCTAAAGAGCGAGGTCTTCGTACTCTCGACCGCACACGAGCGGGGGGCCTCCACACCCGCGGGGCGCCATGAGTGACGACGTGATATGGCACTGCATCCGCCACAACAACTGCAGCTCTGCATCCACCACAACCACTTTGTCCTTGCTCTGCTTACCTTGTTGTACAATCACACATGGTGAGCATCTTGATCTTGCTCATGTTAAACATCTTGCGCATGTACTGCTAGTTTTAGTTAACCTCTTGGTCTTTCTCAAGTGGTCATCTTGCTTGTGGTGTGGTGTTTGTTTGAGTACTGTTGGAGTAATGCTAGTGGATTGCTGCTGTTGGAGTAATGCTAATGTGACATGATGATATAGTGTTGTTGCAGCAATGCTAGTGGATTGCTTGCTGTAGTACTGGAGTATCTTGGAGTGCCCTCTTATCTCTTCTTGATCTAGACACTACTCCAAGTAAATTAAAACCAAATGTTACTCCAAGTAACTGAAAACTTGTTGTTCAATCATTTGTTTGCTGGAACTAAATGAAACATTTTCTTTAATTAAAACCAAATGGAATTTTCCAGTTAATGAAAGGTTTATCTGTAGTTTCACTAGATTTGTTGTAGTTTTAATTAAAAGATCATCTTCAAGCAGTAGTGCATGAAGAGGATCTTAAAGTACTCCTACTTCATACAGCCATACTCCTCTTATTAAACTCCCCTCTTCCGTAGTTAATTTTTGAAGGAGTACAGTAACTTGATCTTTTTAACTGCTGTAATTTTTGTGCTATGAGTATTGGAGTAGTGCATGACTTGGTGATGCTGTTGTATAGCACTGCAGTAACTTGCTTAGTTTAGTGTAGGACTTGCAAGCAGTAGTGCTTGCTTAGTTTAGTGTAGGACTTGGAGTAGTTTCAGTAGTTTAATTAACTGAAACTTTAAACTGTTCCATTTTATTAAAATTAACTGAAACTTTAAAGCTCCTGATATTTGAAGCTTAAATGGAGCAGTGTACTGGTGCAATTAAGTCTCTTCTCTTACAAAAATCAGAAAAATGGAGTACTTGCCCTCTCCTATGCCCTCCATCTTAAGCCTCTCAAGCCTCTCCTCTCCTACTTCTACTCCTCAAACTTAACAATGTCCCGTTAACTTAAGAAATGAAACCTTTATTGCTAAAATTAAATGAAACTTTTCAAAAAAAATTACAACAAAGAGTTACACAAATGATCATACACATGAGGAGTTCAAATGATCATACAAATCAAAAAATTGTAACCACATCTCATAACCACATCAAACAAATCAGGAGTTTGCAAAACGATCATAACCCCATCTCACACAAATGATCATCTCAACAAGCATCATCTCAACCAGTATTAGTGAACTCTCTCCATCAGTTGTAGGTTGTGTAGCACATTTGCCTATACCTCTTGAGGGCATGAAAGTCTTGGAGGTAGCATCCCAAAATTCTCTAGCCTTTCCTTGTTCACATGGGGTATTTTATACCCACTGCCCCCTGCATGGTTCAAGATTTCAATCAAGCAAGCCTGTACAGATAGGAAATACTATTTAGCTTGTAAACCTCATAGTTTTCAAATTCATCTAGCACACCCTTGAAAATATCCTGAAGTGTTTTAGGGCTTAGACAATTTGTCAGAGATTGCAACGAGTTGAAGAACCCAAGGTCAAGGCCTTTCAGATCAGGGCTATTGGCAGGCTATTGAATTAGTTTGATGTCGAGTCCAGTTCTTTCGACATCTGCTGTATATAGTGTGTGCATTGCAACATAAGCATCATACCTTTACTTATCATCGAGGCCATCCCTTTTTTTAACTGATTTCTCAACACCTGCACGAAGAAATAATACAAAGGAAAAATGATCAAATGATCAAAGGAAAAATAGTCAAATGAACATAAGAAATGATCATATCATCATATTTTTAAATCATCAAATGATGATATCATCAGATGTGATCATATCATCAAATGATCAAATGATCAAATGATGATATGATCACATCATCAAATGATCAAACGATCAAATGTTGATATGATCATGTCATCAAACTGTATTCTGTAATTTAACGGATTTTTTTCTTCCATGATTAACTGAAAATTTCTGAAATTACATTGTAGTTGTACCTGCATGTTGTACTCCTGCATCATCATCATCCATTCTTCTGCATCTTCTGGAGGTGGAGTGCAGTTGAGGTCTGGGACAGCCATCTTCTGTGGGAGTACTGCTAATGTTGTTACTGCTTCCAGGAACTCCTACTACTGTTGCTGCTTTCAGGTACTATTGTTGCTCCTTCTCAGTAATATTATTGTGTGCAAATTTGCTGCTGTTGTTGCTTCTCAGTACTGCTGCTGCTGTTGCTGTTGCAATTTACATGTACTCTTTGTTAGTTAACTGTAGCGTTTTAGAAATGCATGGAGTATTTCAAGTATTCTTTGTCAGTTAACTTTTTTTTCTTGTAGTCAAGTTCAATAATGCTTGAAGTGTCTTTTGAACTAAGAGATTTGATCTGATTTGAATGGTTGATAAGTACATCTGGCAACTCTGTCTTTAGTTATGCCAAATTTGAGAAGTACTGAAACTTTTGTTTTTATGCTTATGAATACTCTGATGAAAATACAGGAAAAACATACAGTAAAATAACAGTAGCTACAGCCCTGACAAATGGTGCAAATGCTTTGCTCTAGACACTAAGTTTTTACCACTAGAGTACTCCAAGTAAATTAACTAAACTTGTTGTTCAATCATTTGCTTTTGTTTAACTAAAACTAAATAAACTTTTCCTTTATTTAAAATGAAATGAAACTTTTCAGTTAATTAAAACTACTCCTTGAAGTGAAATTTTAATTAATGCTTGGTGATCTGCAGGAGTAAACAAGATGATTGCTGATCTGCAAGATTAGGACTAGCAAATCTGCAGCTACTGCTGAACTTTGATGTACAATCACTTGGCATACTGATACTCCAGTAATTTGTTCAGCCTGCACATCAGTAGTTTCATTCAGTTTCTCAATTTTGGAGTAGCATGCTTGCAATCTGTGAAATTGGAGTAGTAATACCGGCTGTGAAATTGGAGTAGCAATACAGTCTGTGAATTTTTTGCTTGCAGCCAGTATTGCCTTAATGTGTGAAAATTGGAGTAACAGTATTGCTTGCGCTGTAGTGCAATTTTGCTAGGGACTATCAAAATTTTTCTGTAGGCAGTGTTTTAGTCTATGATCATCAAATTGCTCATGCTTCCAGTGATATCTTGGGGTTAATTTCAGCATAGTAGAGGAGATGATGAACCTGGGCAGCAGCCGAGCCTCAACCTAGGCGTGGGCGATGAGGAGCCCCTGGGCGTGGGAGAGGAGGATCGCCTAGGAGAGGAGGAGCCCTGGGACTGGGAGAGGAGGAGAACCTAGGAGACGAGGAGCCCCTAGGTCTGGGAGAGGAGGATCGCCTGGGAGAGGAGCCCCTGGACACAGGTGAACATCTCTGCCTGGGTGTAGTGGAGCACCTGGATGCCTGGCCGGAGGTGGAGGTGGAGGTGGGGGAGGAGGAGGAGGGTGGGGGAGACGGGCGGGGGAGACGGGCGGAGGTAGAGGACGGAGGAGGCGGGCGAAGGTATGAGACGACTACAGGAGATTCAAATTTTGAACGAGGGGTGCTACCTCATGAGCTTGCGTTGGGTTTTCCCTTAAAGAGGAAAGGGTGATGCAGGTTTACCCACCGCTCGGCCGGTCGGACTCGAATTACCCACCGCTCGGCGGAAGTTAGACGGGAGGAGAGGGAGGGGGAAGGGGATGGGTGACAGACTACCTGGCCTCCTAGTCCTGGCAGATGGTGGCGAGGGTGTGGATGAGGTGCGGGTTGGGGTTGCTCTCCTGCTTGACGACGCGGGAGATCAGGGCCTATGCGCGGTCGAGCAGCGCGTCCTCCGCCGTCACCTGCTCCGCAGCGGCCGCCTCCGTCTCCTCCTCCTTTTCCTCCTCCTCCTCCTGGTCCTCCTTCTCCGGCTCGGTGGCGACGAGGTCGGCCGCCAGCTGCTCGGGGTCCATTGGCGCGGGCGGGCTCGAGCGGTAAGGCGGCGCGGCTAGGGTTAGGGTTGCGTTTGGGAAGCGGCAGCGCTAATGGTGGCGGGCGAGAGAGAAAGGGAGGAAGGGGGACGGGAGGCCGCCGGTGGATGGGGTCCCGATCTAGATCTGGCTCGGGGGTGGATGGAGTGGATGTGGAGGGGGAGATGGTTGGTAGCATAGCAGTAGCGCGGGGTGCTCACCTGCGCTACGCGTATCCATCAGTAGCGCAGGTTTTAACCCCACGCTATTATTAATGTCTGTTGAGGGGGTACGGTGGAAAAAAAATAGTAGCAACACAGGTTTTTTATGCCCGCGCTACTACTATGTTGTACTAGTAGCGCGGTTTTTCTGCTCGCGCTACTACTAAGTAGCAGTAGCGCGTTTCAAATAACCAGCGCTACTACTAAGTGTCTGTCTATAGGGATTTTCCTAGTAGTGTTACCGGACTCTCCAACTTTCACACAAGAAAGCGCATGATTCTTTTGGCACGGCTTTCTCTTTTCACTCTTATAGCATGGTAATTCTACTCCGTCGCCTGTCCAACCCCAATTCTCAATCAAACTCTCTAGCGGCGAGCCGAAGGAGCACCACCGTCATCTCCCCTCCCTTGCCAGAGTACGCAAACCTTGTTTTAGTAGGCTATCGGAAATGTATTTTTTGGTCCTCCTGTCTTTGTTGAAGACGGGGAATCAAAGCCACCTTCAACCTTGCAGGACCACACTGGATTGGACTGCCGATATAAGGAGGTGCACATAGCTTTTTTTTAATAAAAAATCAAAAGTCTAAAAACTAAATTCGCTTTTTGTAACACCCCGAAAATTTAACCAGGTTTTAGTCACTAAAATTTTGCCAAGAGTTTAAAATTTTTTGCCTGCAAGAATATCTCTGTTGATTTCAAAACTTTTTTTTTTGAGGAGTTTTTCCCAAGTGGATCTTTCCAGAATACATTGGACTTCTATAGCAGCTCATTATAACATTTTCATAATCAGTGGATTTATTTATTAAATTATTCCACCCTGAACTATATTTATTAAAATGACTTGTTTTTAAGTTTGGAGCTCTTTTTGTACTACAACCATTTGATAAACTTAACTAAAAATCCAACCAAAATTTGGAGATGTCATGTGATGTCTCTAGATCACTTTTGTGCAATAATATATTTCATTCATTTCATATTTTGAGTGCTTCACATGTTTTTCTTCTCTGGTCCAGTGGACAACCTTTCACTACAACCCTTTTAAATAATTCTTTCTAGCCTCCACCAAAATTATGGGAAGTCAGTAGGAGCATATGATTCCATAATATGCATAAACCCAGGGTTGTTCTTTGGAATTTTTGAGTGAATCAACCTCATCTTCATTCTGGCCCAACATGAAGGTTTGTACATCAACCATACTCTTGCTTGCTCTTTGGCCCTAGATTCTTTTCCCTACTTGTAGTCCTCCATGCTAAACCCCTAAGTCCAGGAGCATGCAACCATTGGCATACTTTTGGTCCATGAAATAATGCCATATAAGTTCTGCCCAGAATTGAAGTTCTGTAAAACTTGCACTAGCAAGTTTCTCCTTTTTGCAAACTAACTTCACCACCCTCTCTTATATCCATAGAGACACTGAACTGGAGAGTTTGGCCACTCCAAGAGCTATCTTAGTGCCTTTGGCATTTTGTCAAACACCCTGTGTGTATGACCAGTTTTGGCATGATTTCAAGTTTTCATTGTGAGCTTGAGCTCCTGACCTACCCAGCATGTCCTAAGGTTTTGCCCTAGCCCATAACCCCTTTCTGCTAACTCCCTTGTGGTTTGGAACTCTCTAGACTGCCCTGGCATTTCGTCGAGCACACCCCGGGCGTGCTCTAGGCGCGCCCAAAGCGTGCGTTTGGCACCCACTAGCGGAGCCGCCGCGTCACACCCCGCACTCAAAACCCGACCCCAGCCAGCACGCCGTGTCCCCTTGCACCGCCACACCACCCCGACCACCCCTGGCACCCCACAACGCCACCGCCAGGATGGCCGTGGCGGCTAGCTGCCGGCCGCTAGCAGGCCCGACCGTGGTCGGCGCCGCCAAAGCCACCCTGGCTCGCCACCTGCCCTTGTGAGCAGTATGTGCTCATCCGCAAGCGTGTCGCCTAGCTTCCGTCGTCGCCACGACCCCCTGCTGCTACAGAACGTTGGTTCGCCGTTGTTCTTATCGCCGGCCGCCTCGGACCAACCTAGCCACACTATATATGGAGACCCCGAGCTAAATTCCGCAGGCAGCCAGCCTCACACCATCTCACTCGTGCCCCCTTAGCCGTCAATTGAGAGGAGAGAGTCGTCTTCTTCCTCTCCGGCAACTCCAGCCGCCGCCACTGCCCATGCCCTGACGGCGCCTCCAGAGCCTCCCCCTCTCCACTCTCTTCACCAGAAGCCGTCTCTCCATCCCGTGATCACATCCCCCTACTCCATTTCGATCGAGAACCACCGCGACACCAAAACCACTTTGTCCCCGAAGCTTCCTCCGCCGCGAAGCTCGCCGCCGGCAGCTCACGCCGTCCCCGCCGACCCAGCGACTACCAGTAGGACCGCCCCGGTCTTGCGGGTCCATTCCGACCATCTGGAGCCCGCGAGGAGCCGCCAAACGCCGGCGACGATCGCCGGAGTCCCCGCCTCTGTTCGGCCGGAGGAAGAAGAGGGAAGGAGACTGGTCAAACCTGACCAGTGGGGCCCCCTGGACCCACTGTCAGTGACCTAGGCGCAATCCACGTGGGTTAAGTGGAAATGTATTTCCGAAAGGCGCCTTCGACGTGTACGTATAATCGAAACGTTTTTCTGTTTTTCTATTTTATTTTAAAATCAGATTTGACCAGAACTTTGACTGTCGATAACTTTTTACATACAACTCCAAATGAATTGATTCCTTTTGCTACCTCTCTCAAATATTGTCTAGTTTATTTTATGATTTATTTGGAAATTTTTCAAAACAACTTCTTGTGCTGTTTTTATTTTGTGTGTTAATTCAAATATATTCTTCTAAATAGGATTTTTGAAGATTTCATGATGATTTGGATGCACCCTCCTTTCCCATGACCTGAAAGCAAGCATACTGAACCCTGGTGAAATGTGTGTGTGTGTGTTGCATTAGCACGGTGACAACACCACCCCGACACGTGCATACGTTATTTTATGTGAGAAGGTGTTCCTACTCATAAGTGCATGTTAACAGGTTTCATGCAAATGAAGTTGAGATGAGTGTGATTGAAATCACCGACATATGCCTTTCACGTATACCGGGAGGAAAGCCGGGAAGGCCCTTTGTCTTGGGTAGACACGGTCTTGCCCCTAGTCCTCCGTCGAGACGGACGTGTCCGGTATGGCATGAGGGGAATATGTCGTGTGGTGTTTCTATCTGCTGTTTGTAATATATGCATTGTTATACTAATCATGCAGGAAATATTACAACCTCCTGAGTCGACCATAGATCGAGTCTTGTGCCAGTAAACCCCATACTAGCTTCATACTACCACTCGTCTCTACACCTAGTAGGGTACGGTTCAGTAAGTTGTCAACCCTTTCCTAGCACACACCATATAGAGAGGCTGTGGTGGAAGATACTGTAGGCATCCGGTAGTAATGCCACCGGGTCCGGGAGCATGGGTGTTTCGGTTGTAGCCGAAAGGGGGTAGCTCCCCAGTTTGCGCGCGGTATAAATTTTGTGATCCCATGTTACGTCGAGGTTGTAGCCTCCCCACTTAGAGTTCCGCTTAACAGGTGTCGTGGGTGATTCCAGACACATGTGAGTTAAGCTGGTGTGTGCAAGTTAGGTGTGTTTTCAACAAAAAGACCATAGACGGAATTAGTCCCGATGGACTAAAGAAATCCGTTACTCGTGGTTAAAGAGTACACCCTCTGCAAAGTTTAAACCTATTCGAATAGCCGTATCCATGGTTAAGGACGACAGTCTGGGATGGGTCAAGGGTCGGTCTTAGTGTTGGTCTTCGGAGGTGAAACTATTAAACACTGGAATTACTACTTGTGACTTGTGATAATTATGATTATTATTATTATTGTGGACTAACCCGTGATATTTTGTCATCATCGAATATCTCTAGGATGGTTCTACCTCCGGGATATTCACTATGTTGATTTCTTTTAAAGCCCTTTATGTGGTGTCGCTTAGACGCCCGACTGTGGCATTTCTTTTTTAAAGCCCTTTATGTGGTGTCGTTTAGACGCCCGACTGTGGCATTTCTTTTTTTAAGCCCTTTATGTGGTGTCGCTCAGACGCCCGACTGTGGCATTTCTTTTGTAAAGCCCTTTATG
>NW_021194941.1:0-1371 GCF_002162155.2 Triticum dicoccoides
TACTACTGATTAGTAACACGTGATCCTGATAGAGAGAGTAGATCCTAATTCCTTAACCCCCGGTGGAAGAATGGACTGACTCAGATCAGAAAGTCATAAGGTATAAGGAGTAAAAAGAGCCTTACGTTCCAACCCACAAACAATTCCCCTACATATAACTAAAGAATTTCTAGACTCAACATCGACCAGTTTGGCTTGGAGAACCTACAGGCAGTCCTGCTCTGATGCCAACGCTGTCAGGACCCCGACTCGATGTCACATCGATCTAGCTGGTAACACCTCATATCACTTTGCGGCCTCACGCACGGTATCCCCACGGGTGTCGTCTTACCTTTTCCCGGGACCGTTTGCGCCTTTTGGCTCGCGTATATGAAAGTGTCGCTAGCATCCATATGATAAAGAGCCCGGGCTGACATGACTAGTCGTAAACCCAAAGTGGCACAGACTTACAGGGACAGGCATCCATGACCCAACTTCGAACGTGTCGGTCATCAGCAAGTGGGTCCGGGCTGTAGCACTGGGCTAGCAGGACTCCGGTAAACCGGGCTGTAGCGGGCTAACAGGACTCCGGTACTCAAAGCATGACATTTCCCCGAAGGGACAGACACAGGAACGAAGAAGGACACATGCCGGCCAGCCTAAGTGTTCCAGAGCAGTAGCAAGCTACCATGGCTCAGCGGTAACACTAGGAGACATTTCCCGGTAAGAGAGGCTACTAAAGATAAACAACTAGATAGCCAGATCCCACACATACCAAGCATTTCAATCATACACACAATATGCTCGATATGTGCAAATACGACGAAGCATCACAACATGACTCTATGACACAAGTACTTTATTTAAGGCTCAGTGAGCCATACATAACATACACACAAAGGTACGGGTCTCACGACCCGGCATACAAGTCATACAATCATACAAGCCAGCAGCGGAAGTAACTTGTCTGAGTACAGACAACTAGTAAAATAAAAGAGGCTTGGAAAGCCTCTGGCTATACTATGTGGTCCTTCACAAGCTCAGGGTCACCACCTGGGTCTTTAGCCTACTCGTTGATGTCAACGTCTACATAGAACCCATCAGAAGGGGTTGCAGCGTCTTCTGTAAAAATGTAGATTATAGCAACATGAGTACAAAGGTACTCAGCAAGACTTACATCAGATCCTACATACATGCATAGTATCAAGAAGGGTTGGTGGAGTTATTGCAGCAAGCCAGCTTTGACTCTTGGCTAGGCTATCCTACGATACTTCAACTTGAAATAGTTTTGCGCACACGAGTCCACTATTCACCACTTCAATACACTACCGAGGATTCACCTCCGTCCTCCTACGGAGGAGCCATCCTCGGCACTCACACTTATCTTGAGGC
>NW_021194942.1:0-977 GCF_002162155.2 Triticum dicoccoides
GATGTTTATCATGTTTATACATCTTATTTGCTTAGAACGACGGTAGTAAATAAGATGATCCCTTACAACAATTTCAAGAAGTGTTCTCCCCTAACTGTGCACCGTTGCGACAGTTCGTGTTTCGAAGCACCACGTGATGATCGGGTGTTAGATTCTAACGTTCACATACAACGGGTGTAAGACAGATTTACACACGCGAAACACTTAGGGTTAACTTGACGAGCCTAGCATGTACATACATGGCCTCGGAACACGGAGACCGAAAGGTCGAACATGAGTCGTATAGAAGATACGATCAACATGAAGATGTTCACCGATGATGACTAGTCCGTCTCACGTGATGATCGGACACGGCCTAGTTTGACTCGGATCATGTAATCACTTAGATGACTAGAGGGATGTCTATCTGAGTGAGAGTTCATAAGATGAACTTAATTATCCTGAACATAGTCAAAAGGATTTTGCAAATTATGTCGTAGCTCATGCTATAGTTCTACTATTTAGATATGTTCCTAGAGAAAAATTAGTTGAAAGTTGATAGTAGCAATTATGCGGACTAGGTCCGTAAACTGAGGATTGTCCTCATTGCTTCATAGAAGGCTTATGTCCTTAATGCACCGCTCAGTGTGCTGAACCTCGAACGTTGTATGTGGATGTTGCGAACATCTGACATACACATTTTGATAACTACGTGATAGTTCAGTTAAACGGTTTGGAATTGAGGCACCAAAGACGTTTTTGAAACGTCGCGAAACATATGAGATGTTTTGAGGGCTGAAATTGGGATTTCTGGCTCGTGCCCACATCAAGAGGTATAAGACCTCCGACGATTTTCTTAACCTGCAAACTAACGGAGAAAAGCTCAATTGTTGTGCTTGTGCTCAGATTGTCTGAGTACAACAATCGCTTGAATCGAGTGGGAGTTGATCTTCCAGATGAAATAGTGATGGTTCTCCGAAGTCATTACCACCAAGCTG
>NW_021194943.1:0-2686 GCF_002162155.2 Triticum dicoccoides
GCCTTTCATTTTAGAGGCAGTGTTGGAGATGGTGACAAACGATGCCATAATCTCTCTCTACCACGCCCTCCTCATATTTATATCTCTCAACTCCTCCCTTATCTCTCTCAACCCCTCCAGAACTTGGGCATAACATGTAGGGCTGTGTGTACGCACTTGAGAAGCAGAGACCCATGGCTTTTCACTTGGGAGCTCGGAACTTTGCTATTCTGTGTCCCCACCCAATACCGGAGCCACTGAGCCAAAGCCACCAACACATGCATGTTTAATAGATTTGTTTGTTAATATTGTTTTCGTTGACACAAAACATATATACACGGTTCTTTCATAAGTTGGCCCTTGTCATTTTGTGTCAGTCCATCATTATTTGTGGAAGTGGACTTTATACCATGTGGGTATCTACGATCCATTGTAACTGCCAGTATATTAGGTTAGCCAAAATCAACCTTGCAAAACCTCATCACTATCCAGTGGGCCCCAATGCTGAACTAATCTGTTCAACATATCTAATTAAAATTATTGATGTTCACCTCATGTAAATATTTTTTGGTCACATAAGGGCATCTCCAACACTGTCCTGCAAACCAGACACCGTATCCGCCCGCAGACCGGTGAGGACCATGGACTCTAATGCGGGAGCCGTCCATCCAAAGATAGCTTTTATGGTCTCATTTCAAAGGGAATTTAATGAAAAACAAAACAAATTTGATGCAAATTTAAACAAATAGAACCATATTCATTGAAATTTGGATGATTTTACATCAAGCCGGATGATTTTCATCTAAACCGGACCACATTCATTACATTCTCGACATGTTTCAACTAAAAGCCCTATTCTAACCTAGTCTAAATGATCGTCGATGCCCGTTTCCCAACACATGTCTTCCCTATGTCCGTCAGCAAGCTCACCGGATGGTTGTGAGCCCCGGGAAGCAAAGCTTCAGTGGGAGGTAAGGAATAGCCGCGGCTAATTGGCCGACGATGAACAGCCCGCCAAGCTTAGTTTCAACGGGAGGGGAAGTGTAGTGACCATCATGGGACTCGGCGTCCTCCCATGTTCTACTCTTCCTTGCTACCAGCAGTGCCCGTGGACGTGCCGACTTTGTCGTCATGGTGGTGGGGCATGGACGACGCGAAGCTAGCGACGTCGTCAGTGCCATCATAGAATTCTGTCATCGCCTCATCGATCTCCATGAAGGTAGCTTCTTTCCTAGCAGCTGCAGGACGCGGTCCCGCCATTGCTCGCAGCGAATGTCATGGGCGGCATGGTACGACAGGAGCAACGCCTCATACTCGTCCATGTCTATGTCCACCACGATGCCCATGCCAACAATTTGCACCTACGCGCGACGGTGTTTGTCGAGGAGGCGGAGGGTGTACCTCTGGTCGGCGGCGCCAGTCGAAACGCGGCCTCCTGCTCTTTCACCACCATGTCGGTGTATTGTGCCCACACGCTCGCCCACGGTGATGTTGTCGTGGACCGGTGAGGACGGTGGTGCTTCCTCGTCGTCGGCGTCCTCCACCATTGGCCCGCGGAGAGCTAGTCCATCCGTGGGGCCGGAGCAGGTCTCTTCAGCAACTGCATATGTTTAATGGATGGAGGTGGACTCGTTTGAATTTAATGCATGGAGGCGGACGGACGAGCTTTGTTTGAATTTAATGCATGGAGGCGGACGAACGAGTGTCGTTTGAATGTGAAGAGCACGCGCATGCGCATCCCGCACGCGGATGAACGACTACCTCTAGTATATATAGATAGAAGAGATGGTCTTGGTCTTAGATAAAGAAGGCATGGATGGCATATGGTGAAGAGAACGAGGATGGCGTGGATCGCTGACGTGTCGTATTAATTCCAGACCCCCGCCAGTGGGCATCCCTAGTAGGTGACGCCTATCCGTTTCGTCCGCTTGTTTCAACGCATGCAGGGTCCAATGAGAGTTCACGTGTTGAATGCAACGCGGCGATGCTGTGATCAAAAAAATATGGGTGGGTCCTTCCAAAAGCCCAAAGCCCAGACCTTTATCCCCAACCCAACCCTTCTCTACTCCGTCCCCCGATTTCCGCCGCCGCCGCCGCCACCGCCCTTCCCGCACCGGCCGGCCCTCTCCCCGTTCGAGTTCGACCCCTCCCCTCCTCCCCCCCGCACCGCACGAGCAGCCGTCGCCGACGCTCGTCGAGGGAACGCCGTGCCTGATCCGGCCTCCCCTGTTCCATATCGGCGACCGTCCTCTTCACCGCACGCAACCAACCCCCATCTCTCGGCGCGTCGCAGGCGGGAGCTTGCTGCTCAAGCGGCAATTGACGGCGGCAAGCCGGGAGCCGCCGATATAGATCTTGACCCCAAGGAGTGCCAAGTGGCTGACGAGCTGCAGGGCGTACACCCGGACCCGGACCCGGACCCGGACGGTGACGGCCATGCTCTCCCTTGGTGCCAGGCAGGTAGGTGCTTGTGTGCAACAGTTGCTGCTGCGAAGACCATAATCCTAATCAAAGTTTTTATCTCATGTTTTCTACTACGTACGTAGTTGTCTACTCTGAAATGTCAATGGCTGTTGAGTCTACCCGTGGCATTGCTGTGAGAGTTGAACTATTTTTGATACCTGACAGACACCGAGTGCTGATTGTGTAGAGAGAAAGATTGGAATTTCTTCACACCTTCCACAGTCTAGACAACTTGCTTATATGA
>NW_021194944.1:0-1217 GCF_002162155.2 Triticum dicoccoides
TATCCATAAAATCATCTTCACTTTCTTCTAAAGAGGAATGCAACAAGGTAGTTTGTAAATCATCATAATATTTTGTTACAGTTTCACTACCTTGTTTTAAGTGTTGCAACTTCTTAATCATGTCACGAGTATAATAAGTAGGGACGAAAGTATGTCGCATGGCAAGTTTCAAATCATCCCAAGTAGTAGGTATATAATCAGGGTGTAACCGACAATATTCACTCCACCAAACCAAAGCATAACCAGTGAAAGAACCAACCGCAACCTTAACCTTTTTATGTTCATTGAAATTATGGGAAGCAAATATATTTTTTATGTCGAACTCCCATTGAATATATAAAGCAGGTTTAAAACGGCCATTAAATGGTGGTATAGATACATTAACCTGATCATGTGCATTTGGATGTTTGTGCACCTCTCGTGACGGTTGTGGTATGTGCAAAGGTGGTGGCACGTCTCCCGCGATCGACAAAGCCCATGAATTGACTCTGGATCCTGTCATGATTAGTAGAACAAGAAACAAAACCCAAAAATAATGTTCCTATAACTACTAGGATGTGGTGGTAAAACGCTCACAGTAAAGCAAATATCAATGTCTTACAAGTTCTTACCATGCAGCAGGCGGTGATCGGCAACCAGCGGTGTCAAGTAACTCCGAATATTGAGTAAAGCGATTGCCAGGGGAGCGTACGTATACACGGTGTAGAAATATGTGGAGCTGGGTTGGCTGTATATGATAGCAAAAGATTAGCAATAATCAATTCAAAGATGCAATGTTGAATAAACGCTCAACGACGGTACTGTGCTGGTCCTAGGCTAGACCGGACTAGAGACGCGAGCCTAGAACACTAATGAGGTCACGGCGTAGCACAACTAGCATCAATGAAGGATACTAAGTAGCTCTTGACAGCAAGATATAAGTGAAGATCACAACGGCAGTGAAGATAATGATGAAAAACAACTGCCAAGCAAGATATACAACAACTCTCTCTCCAACTTTCCTCTTGAAAAGTTTGAGACAATTTTCTGATAAATTCTTTCAAAGAATGCTACTAACTCAAGCTTTCCAATGCAAAAAGAATCACTCAATTCCGAGTTGATATGAGGAGTCAAAGAATTCTAAAACTGGCCTGAAAAATTGGAACAAGTTGTGTTCACGAACTTCGGAGGGCAAAAATACCTATTTAGAAGCCGATTTTGAGGTGTCAAATATTGAA
>NW_021194945.1:0-1959 GCF_002162155.2 Triticum dicoccoides
TGTATATGTAGTTCTTTAGAAGACTTGCTGAAAGATGATGAATCCTACTCATCCCATAAGGTCCTTGCTCTAACTTCCCCCGTGATATGGGTACTGTTGGAGATATGCCCTAGAGGCAATCATGTATGATGATATTTCCTATGTGTTTATGAATAAAGATAGTCCTTGGACATTATCAATCATGTGTATCAGCAAGTACGTGACTTGTTTGTGGGACTATGCATTGTATGATGACTGTCCTAAAAGGTCCCTAGTCGAAAGGGCTGTGTGGACGCGCAACCGACTAGACTAGCATATGACACAGCCGATGGCTCGGTCTCACTAGCCATGGAGCATTGGATGCTAACCGGATAATATGGACTTGGAAAGGTCTAGTCGGATTCAACGTAGTTAGATCCGAGTCGAGATAAGGTCCGAGTCGGACAGACCCAACTATGAGATGCAGCGATATGTCATCTGTGAGTCTCTAGTACAACAAATGTTCTATGTCCTAAGACCTGAGCTGATGCATGTACTTGGGATGGTGACAGACTTGCTTTGGGCCGACCAAACGCTACTCCGTGACTGGGTAGTTACAAAGGTAGGTTTCGGGTTTGTCCAGTCCCATGCTGCGAGACATGGTCAAGCAAGATGGGATTTGCCCCTCCGATCAGGAGAGATATACTCTGGGCCCCTCGTGTGATCCGACCAGGATAAGCATGGCCATGCGACAGGGATTATGAGATAATACGGTTTGTAGTCGGTATCACTGGAACAAGAAAGAGGTCGGGCAAGCACAAGGATGACAGTCTCGCCTTGAGCCTGACAACATATAGCGTGTGGCAAAGGGAACAGAAGTGTGACACGTTGTACAGGTTCGCCTAACCAGCTTCATAGTCTGCTTGGTGGTCGGCACGCCTTGCTAGAGGCCGCTACCAACCGTGCAGGTCAGAGGTGATTCGAGCTGCGACGAAGCTGACTTGAACCTAAGGGGTCGCACGCTTAAGGGAAGGAACCTACGAGGTCGGATCCGAGGACACTGTCGGATGTGATCCGAGCTGTATTCAGATTGTGTTTGAGTAGACATGTGGGCTTTAGGGTCCGTGCGAGGCCCAAGTGTTGAGCCCGCGACGGACGCCTATATAAAGTGGAGGTGCGGCACACTCATGGGGTTGATCGCTTTGGCATTGCGACTAGGGTTTGCATGTGTTGCGAATAGCCACCTCCACTCGCCACCGGTTGTGTAATCGGACCTAGCAGTCCGCCGCACTATGTTCCTCCTGCGCGCATGGATATCGTTAGAGGCGGTGCACTTGCGCCGCTCCGGTGAACAAATGTGGGATCGGATGACCGGCTGTTCGAGGGAGATTGGACGAGGAGGAGACGATCCACGTGAACGCGCTGTCCCAACTCTTCTTCCGCTGGACGGCATTGCGCGTCTAGTGGTAATGAACTGTGATCCATCTCCAGTAGCATGTTCCTATTATTCTGCGCGTAGGAAATTTTAATTTGCAGTCGACGCACCCTACCGTAGATCCCAACAGGTACAACATGCATATAATGTCCTGGAGTGCATCTACTCTATTGCAATGCCATGTGCTTAGCCTGCTGATCATGCATGTAAATATGTCATTGATACGTCTCCAACATATCTATAATTTTTTATTGTTCCATGCTATTATATTATCTGTTTTGGATGTTTTATATGCATTAATATGCTATTTTATATTATTTTTGGGACTAACTTATTAACCTAGAGCACAATGCTAGTTCTTGTTTTTTTCCTTGTTTTTGAGTTTCGCAGAAAAGGAATACCAAACTGAGTCCAAAGGAAATGAAACCTTTGCGATGATTTTTCTTGGACCAGAAGACAACCAGGAGACTTGGAGATGAAGTCGGAGGAGCCACGAGGCGGCCACAAGCATGGAGGGCGCGCCCCCACCCTTGTGGTCCCCATGACCCTCTTGACCTAATTCTTTC
>NW_021194946.1:0-1124 GCF_002162155.2 Triticum dicoccoides
ATGTAGGCCAAGGCGCACCCCCTACAGCCCATGTGGCCCCCCGGGGCAGGTGGCCCCACCCGGTGGGCCCCCGGGACCCTTCCGGTGGTCCCGGTACAATACCGATGACCCCGAAACTTGTCCCGATGGCCGAAACAGGACTTCCTATATATAAATCTTTACCTCCGGACCATTCCGGAACTCCTCGTGACGTCCGGGATCTCATCCGGGACTCCGAACAACATTCGGTAACCACATACAAGCTTCCTTTATAACCCTAGCGTCATCGAACCTTAAGTGTGTAGACCCTACGGGTTCAGGAGACATGCAGACATGACCGAGACGTTCTCCGGTCAATAACCAACAGCGGGATCTGGATACCCATGTTGGCTCCCACATGTTCCACGATGATCTCATCGGATGAACCACGATGTCAAGGACTTAATCAATCCCGTATTCAATTCCCTTTGTCTAGCGGTATTTTACTTGCCCGAGATTCGATCGTCGGTATACCGATACCTTGTTCAATCTCGTTACCGGCAAGTCACTTTACTCGTTTCCGTAACACATCATCCCGTGATCAACTCCTTGGTCACATTGCGCATATGATGATGTCCTACCGAGTGGGCCCAGAGATACCTCTTCGTTTACACGGAGTGACAAATCCCAGTCTCGATCCGCATAAAACAATAGATACTTTCGGAGATACCTGTAGTGTACCTTTATAGTCACCCAGTTACGTTGTGACGTTTGATACACCCAAGGCACTCCTACGGTATCCAGGAGTTACACGATCTCATGGTCAAAGGAAGAGATACTTGACATTGGCAAAGCTCTAGCAAACGAACTACACGATCTTTGTGCTAAGCTTAGGATTGGGTCTTGTCCATCACATCATTCTCCTAATGATGTGATCCCGTTATCAACGACATCCAATGTCCATAGCCAGGAAACCATGACTATCTGTTGATCACAACGAGCTAGTCAACTAGAGGCTCACTAGGGACATATTGTGGTCTATGCATTCACACGTGTATTACGATTTCCGGATAATACAGTTATAGCATGAATAAAAGACAATTATCATGAACAAGGAAATATAATAATAACACTTTTATTATTGCCTCTAGGGCATATTTCCAACA
>NW_021194947.1:0-1484 GCF_002162155.2 Triticum dicoccoides
TCCATGCCTCGTGGGACGTCTTGGCGAAGACAACAAGCCCAGCAACGGCCGGAGAGAGCGACCCCTGGATGGAGGAGAGGTTCGCCTGATCCTGCCCTGTCCAGACACGGTGAGCCGGATTATAGACCGGACCGTGCACGCTGTCAACCAGCGCAGGAGGGCAAGGGAGAGAGCCGTCGACATAGCCAAGCAGATAGTGACTCCCAAGAAGCGGAAGAACCTGCGTGCGCCAGAAGATGTAATTGTCCGACGACAACTTGATGGTGATGAGATGGCCGAAGTGAAACGGCGGCGGCGGCTGCGATCCCATCGAGGAGACTGGCTGAGGTGAGACCACCGTGGAGACAGTCAGAGGGGCAGCCGGCGCGGTGACAGAGGGCGCGATGGCCGTGGTTGACGCCGCGAAGCCTGCCAGCGCGACGTCCTCCGCCACCAGCGGCGCAGTGGCCGAGGGCGCGACAGCCGCGGTTGACGGGGCGGCGGCGGTGTGGGCCACAAGCGCCTGCCCGGGCGAAGTAGCAGCCGGCGGGAGCGCGAAGAGGGAGCCGACGCTCCGTGTTCCGATCGGCGCCTGAAGGGAGGCGGCATCCAGCGGCCTCGAGAGAAGTGCCGCGAGGGAGGCCGGCAGAAAACCGGTGGCGGTGGAGCCGGACGCAGCGGCGGACGTCATAGCAGTCGGGCGACGGCGACGGCGGGCGCGGCGGCGGCGGCGGTGGCGGCGGCGGCGGCGGCGGCGGTTTAGGGTTTTTAGGCGGAAGCGGACGTAACCTAGCGTGATACCATGTAAGACAATAGGCTTTGGGGGGAACCGGCACAACCCTCTAGGGGTGGCCTATCACATATATATATAATGAGGTGGTATACAACGTTACAATATACACATGTAAATACAGTCTAACAAAAAAAAATGCTAGTCACGTATTATATATATTTTTTGACATGGAACACCATGCATTCCATTAGCTAATGGTTATGGCACAATCAGCCACCATATATAGCACACATTACTATTAGAACTGGGGATCGACGAACGATCAGACAAGAATACGAGGACACGATTTTGCTGGCCTTTTTCTCTCTTGTATTTCTTTCTCTCGGCTCAGCTTACAAGAGTACATAGGGAAGCTTTATACGCGGGTGCACATACAACGCCGCATTTAACTCCTTCTCACGCGCCCACGATCCGCATGCAACGCCTGCACCAACGACCTGCTCCTACGAGCCTGGGGCGGCTGGACTCCGCAGGCAACGCCCACGACGCGCTCACCGCGGTTGCTCGCAACAACCCGCTAACCACCTAGCTAGCTAAGCTCACGCAGAGGTTCGAGTCCCCTGGAGGTGTTGGCACGCGAGGTTTTTCAAAATGAGCGGACCGTTAGGCTCTCTTCCTGGCGACGGCCCGGGCTCCCCGCCGCGGTCGCCTTTGGCTCCGGCCACCGAGGGCTGGGAGATGGTCCGGCGCGACGCTAGCTCCTCCCCGCCGA
>NW_021194948.1:0-1768 GCF_002162155.2 Triticum dicoccoides
TTATCATGATATAAGGAAATATAAAATAACAACTATATTATTGCCTCTAGGGCATATTTCCTTTAGTCTCCCACTTGCACTAGAGTCAGTAATCTAGATTACATTGTAATGATTCTAACACCCATGGAGTCTTGGTGCTAATCATGTTTTGCTCGTGGAAGAGGCTTAGTCAACGGGTCTGCCACATTCAGATCCCTATGTATTTTGCAAATCTCTATGCCTCCTTGACTTGATCACGGATGGAGTTGAAGCGTCTCTTGATGTGTTTGGTTCTTTTGTGAAATCTGGATTCCTTCGCTAAGGCAATTGCTCCAGTATTGTCACAAAATATTTTCATTGGACCCGATGCACTAGGTATTACACCTAGATAGGATATGAACTCCTTCATCTAGACTCCTTCATTTGTTGCTTCCAAAGCAGCTATGTACTCCGCTTCACATGTAGATCTCGCCACGACGCTCTGCTTGAAACTGCACCAACTGATAGCTCCACCATTCAATATAAATACGTATCTGGTTTGTGACTTAGAGTCATCCCGATCAGTGTCAAAGCTAGCATCAACGTAACCATTTACGATGAGCTCTTTGTCACCTCCATAAACAAGAAACATATCCTTAGTCCTTTTCAAGTACTTCAGGATGTTCTTAACCGCTGTCCAGTGGTCCACTCCTGGATTACTTTGGTACCTCCCTTCTAGATGATAGATGGCACACATCAGGTCTGGTACACAGCATAGCATACATGATAGAACCTATGGCTGAGGCATATGGAATGGCTGTCATTTTCTCTCTATCTTCTGAAGTGGTCGGGCATTGAGTCTGACTCAACTTCACACCTTGAAACAGATGCAAGAACCCTTTCTTTGACTAGTCCATTTTGAACTTCTTCAAAACTTTATGAAGGTATGTGCTTTGTGAAAGTCCAATTAAGCGTCTTGATTCAACGAGCTAGTCAAGTAGAGGCATACTAGTGACACTCTGATTGTCTATGTATCCACACGTGTACTAAGTTTCCGGTTAATACAATTCTAGCATGAATAATAAACATTTATCATGATATAAGGAAATATAAAATAACAACTTTATTATTACCTCTAGGGCATATTTCCTTCAGTCTCCCACTTGCACTAGAGTCAATAATCTAGTTCACATCGCCATGTGATTTAACACCAATAGTTCACATCACCATGTGACTAACACCCAAAGGGTTTACTAGAGTCAATAATCTAGTTCACATCGCCATGTGATTAACACCCAAAGAGTACTAAGGTGTGATCATGTTTTGCTTGTGAGAGAAGTTTAGTCAACGGGTCTGCCACATTCAGATCCATATGTATTTTGCAAATTTCTATGTCTACAATGCTCTGCATGGAGCTACTCTAGCTAATTGCTCCCACTTTCAATATGTATCCAGATTGAGACTCAGAGTCATCCTATACAAACGGTTTTTAACCCCTTTCCGCGACGGCATTTGGAACCGTCGCCTAGTGAGTGACGGCGATAGGGGGGTCCTTCCCACACGACCTAGAAACCGTCGGGGATAGGACCCTACAGTACTCCTACTCATTTCTGCTTGCATTACCATCTCAGTCGGTATTCTGTGGTGCTATGTTTATGATGCGCGGCCCATCACAAATGGTTCACTATTATAGAACATGTATGATGCGCGGCCCGTCACAAATGGTTCGCTATTAAGAAGATTAGCTAATCATTGTACGAGTGTCGGACAGGATTACGAAACGTCGGACCATCGTAACATCGTCGTACAC